>NW_028225180.1:732500-1018971 GCF_052327205.1 Somniosus microcephalus
TTTGTGTCTGGTCCTGTCCCTTTAAAAATGCAGTGTGATTTGTGTTGTCTCTTACAGAAGCATGCCTGACTGGTCCTATCGCTTTAATAAACATCGTGACTGGTCCTGTCGCTTTAATAAACATTGTGACTGGTCCTGTCTCTTGAAAAGGACTGTGTGACTGGTCCTTTCGCTTTATTAAAAATTGTGACTTGTTCTATCTCTTTAAAAAGCCTGTGTGACTGGTCCTGTCGCTTTATTAAACATTGTGGCTTGTTCTATCTCTTTAAAAAGCCTGTGTGAATGGTCCTTTCTCTTAAAGAAGCTTGTGTGACTGATGTAGCTTTAACTGGTGTGACAGATTAGGTTGGACCTGATAAAGCATTCCCGGGTCCTGCTCTCCTCTGCCAAAATTGCTCAGTATACCAGAATCACTCTGCTATACAAAGATAAACTCTGGCTCCTATTCTCTACTGCTAACCGTCTTCATAAATCCCGCTTCCCTGTCTCCTCCACACTCACCTCCGATAACAAGTTTAATGAGCTCATGGACTTCTGTGAATCTATGATTGAGACCATCCTTTCAGCTGCCTCTGCCACTTCCCTTCCTTCATTTAGCCCACCGGGCCAAAATTC
Source organism: Somniosus microcephalus (assembly GCF_052327205.1). NCBI lineage: Eukaryota > Metazoa > Chordata > Chondrichthyes > Squaliformes > Somniosidae > Somniosus > Somniosus microcephalus. The sequence continues at coordinate 733,116 of NW_028225180.1, forward strand.
CTCTAAGGGTCCCGCCTGCCCTAGCCCTGAACTAAGAATATAAGAACATAAGACAGAGGGGTAGGAGTAGTCCATTGGACCCTTCGAGCCTGCTCCGCCATTCAATGAGATCATGGCTGATCTTCTGCCTCAACTCCATTCACCGGCCCTGCCTCCATATCCCTGATGCCCATACTAGTCAGAAATCTATCGACATCTATTTTGAATATACCCAATGACTAAGCCTCCACAGCCCAATGGGATAGAGATTTCCAAAGATTCGACACCCACTGTGTGAAGAAATGTCTTCTCATCTCAGTCCTAAATGTCCTACCATTTATCCTGAGGCTGTGTCCCCTGGTTCTAGACTCCCCATCCAAGGGAAACATTCTCCCAGCATCCATCCTATCAAGCCCTGTGAAGTAAGATATTAAAAATTGGATTTAATAAGGTAAAACAAACCAGGATTCATCTGTAACACCAATATACAAAATGGAGGGAATAGGTTAATTCGTGCTCTGAGTTGAACAATAGAAGTCTGTAAATGTTGTATAAACCCAGATAAGGTTTAAACAGGACTACGGGTTAACTGCTGAGAGATTAAAACTGTCAAAACAACCCCTTAGAAAGAGGGAGAGATATATGGGTTCGGCCACGCGAGTCGACACCTTTGCACTTAAGGGTTTGTTAAGTGTGAAGCTCAATAGGGTTCTATTCTTTTAACTAACTAAAGTGCTTTTGCTCTGTAGAAATAATTTAAGAGAGAGGGACAGAAAGTCTGCGGATTGCCCGCTTTGGAAAGATCTACTATCTTAGAGAAATACTTAAAAAGACCAAGCCATCTGACAACAGCAAATGGGCGATCGTAAAGTAATAAAGTTGAGGTCCGGGTCATGAGAAAGTAACAAGACCAACTGATAACGAAATGTGAGATTTGTAAGCGACTGGAAGAATGGAATGTCACGGTTTTATAATTACAATTTAACTATAATTCTGTATATGTTAATAAGCTTATCCCCGCCTTTAGGGCAGGGCCTTAATTTTTGTATAACTGTGTGAACCTCAAGAGATTCGGTGGAGTTGGAGCCTTGTGTTGGGACGCAAGAGCCATAGCTCCCCAGGCCTGAATAAACCGTTTTTACTTCAATTATTGGGTCTGTCTTTCTTACATCAAGCCAGTGTTGTCGACTTTGTATATCACTTAGTCCACACTTTGGGGGCTTACTTCAATTGGCGACGAGGATGAGAGGTGCGTTCTGAACCAGACTCTCGGACAGCGTTAACCTAAGACGGGTGAGTATGTTTTAATTACCACCTGTAAAATTAGGGGTTAATCGCTGGCGAGACGTTGAGTCAGAATCGACGTATAGAAGAACTATAAAAAGAAAGACACATTTAATTGAAGGCGGTTAAAAAGTAAGCTGCAGTAGGGGTAGGGGCAGGTAGTTCCCTAACAACCATTGGGGCAGATAGTTCCCTAAGGACCGTGAGGCAGGAAAACCTCGGTAGGGGCAGGTAGTTCCCTACCAACCTTTGGGGCAGGTAGTTCCCTAAGGACCGTGAGGCGGGAAAACCTCAGTAGGGGCAGGTAGTTCCCTACCAACCTTTGGGGCAGGTAGTTCCCTAAGGACCGTGAGGTGGTGATACCTCAGTTAGGGGCAGGCAGTTCCCTAAAATCCGTGAGACGGCGAAATCTCAACAATTGAATGAATGGGTGCACCGTGGTGAGTGAATGAGATAAAACCCTACGGTCATAAAGAGGTTAGAACGGACAAGGGTGAGGTCTGTCCCCAGCACCTAGCCTGAGCCTGAATTAAGAGGACAGTAGTCCCACGTGACGGCCAGGATCAAGTAGGACACCGGGAGCTACAGACCCCACAGTACCGAAACCTCGGGACTAAAGGGTTGGTGTGTGTCTAACGAAACGAAGTGACTAACAGAAAGAAAGAAACTAACTAAGGTGACGCTATAGGGGTGAACAACGTAGCGTACAATCCTAATTCACCAATACCGTGAATTAAGCATTAAACGTAGCAGTTAGTTATGACTAAGAGGGTGGAAGAAGAATCCTCAAGGGATCTGGATTCTATAACCCGACTCCTGGAAAATAAGAAGAAACAGTGCAGAGAGCCAAAGGCTTGGTGGGGAGGAGCTAAAGAAAAAGAGGCAACATATAATGTAAGGAATTGAAACAGAAGGGAGAGATAAAGAAGGAAAAAGATCTAATTTGCAGGCGAACCAATTTGAAACCCCAGCAAGAAAAAACAAACAAACAAACAGGGATTTGGAAACTAGGGAAAGCTGTTGAGTCACAGATTTAAAAAGGAAGGAAAAGATAAACTTAAAGCTTTACCAACATGGAAGTTATTAGCATCTGTACCGAGACAAGTAAAACAAGAGGAATGAAAGGAACCTTAGACATATGCTGGAATTACAGTTTGTATAAAAATGTGTGAGTGTGGATGTTTTCCTGATTAGGAATGTTTAAGAGGATTCAATATTCCTTTGTCTGAAAATCTGTCCGTTAAGAAAAAGAACAGTCTGCTGTGTGTTGTAGCTCCACCCACTTCTCTGTGTTAAAGTAAAAGCATTTAACCCCTTTGTCTTGTCTGGGATTTTGGAAGTTTAAGAATGTGCAAATAAGATTGTGCCCTCAGAATGAAAAAAACCTATTACAATTTAAGTTAAGCTGGAGTGTAAAAACTGAGAAGAGCAACAAAAAGTTTGTTTAATGAAAGATTAAGTTTCAGTCTAAGATCTAACCTTGAAGTTATGAGGTAAATTAACCTATTAAAACCAGACTTTCATTGTGGCCACAGTGAAATTCTGGTTGATGTAAATTGGTGTAGTCCAAATTGAATAAGTTAACTCAACTCCGCAAGAATATCCGATAGTGGCAGGTCCGTCTACAATATTTAATTGACTATGGTACTGGAAGCCTTATAGAAGGCGGGACTAGAGTTAAACCTTAGAAAGATATAGGTAGGGAAGGATGAAGTAGTCTACCTAGGATACATAGTGACACAAGGGAAGAGACAAATGCCCAAAAACAGATGGGAGGGGCATAAGGACTGGCTGCGTGCTTTGATTGCTCGCAAGCTTCTAGGGATGGCAGCAGGAAGGGACCGCGCCAGAGAGGGGAGGGGGATCCGAGGATGTTTGTTGATGCATTGGTAGGGCGCCGACAGTGCAAAATGTTAATAGACACAGGAGCCACAATCTCATTGACAGACTTACCCTTGCCCCGAACGAAACTTTCAGTTAGTATAGCAGGAATCGGTGGACGAAGAATCAGGGCTTATAAGAGCGAAACAGTCTTACTAGAAATTGGATGTATAATAATACCTACACAGTTGTGGGTATGCGAGAACACTGAAGGAACAATCCTAGGGATAGATATACTGCGAGAAGTAGGAGCTTTAGTCGACCGTAAAGCGAATGAAGTGTACTGGCCCCCAGATTATAAGTCAAACAAACAGGCAGGCCCGGGAAACAAAGTAGAAATGGCCCAGCCTATACAGGATTTGATCAAAGGGGGGTAGCCAAAGGAAAATGTGTAAACCTATATAGATAGTCGGAATGCCTTTGGGATGGTGTCTGATTACATGATAGCGGGAGTAGGCAGGGATATATGACACCAGGAAAAGACCCGTAACACACAAGAATAAAATCAAGGAATTAGTAGGAACCTCTCTCCTACCCAAAGAGTCCGTAATAATAAATTAAAGCACACAAGAGGGTGGGCAGCTAAACGATCAACTGAGAGAGGGAATCTGACCAATGAAGCCCAAATGTTCATGTTGAGTCAAAGTGTGAAACCACAACTGTCTTTCAGTCAGGGATGTTTTTTGGGTTGCGTGAAGTGATGCAATAATGATTAGCTCCACCTTCAAAAGCCTGCGAAGGAGTTAACCCTTTCCACTGACAGCTGTTTGAGTTCACCAAGCAACAACTTCAGTATTACTGAATAGAATTTAAAGATATTGGACATTAATAAATGTAAATTTCTTAATGTTGAGTTAATATTTCCCCACAGTGATAGAAGGAAAATTAGGATTTGATAAATGGAAGTTATCTTATAAACTAATTGCAGCACCGTCTCAAACGGCAGGGAGACTGCTTGGGAGGCTGTCCTGTTACCCAAAGATAAATCTGGACAGATAGTTAGAGACATGAGGCCAAAGACCAACAGATTATACGGGATCGAGAACAGGATACACGGGACGACCAGAAGGAGGTCTTAGCAATAGATAGCAAAGTGATAGCAGAAATAATACCAGCCAAATCAGGGCTGGTACCCAGATGGTCAGGACCTTATGAAGTATTAATGAATAATGACACATGTGCTCATGTAGATGGGTCTGGAACGGGTAAAGGAAGGTGGAAACACTGGACTCAGTTAAAAATATATAAGAAAGACAATGAGTAAACCAAAGATGGTGCCCTTTTGACAGAGTGAGGAGTGTACTAGAAGATATAAAGAATGGGAAGGGGAGTTACTACATATATCAATGATAGGGCTGTGTATGATGATAATGGGCTGTGTATGATGATAATATTATATATGCCATAGTTTGCATCTTCAGGTATGTCTGGGGACAGAGCCACAGAACAAGAAATGAACCAGATGTACAGCATTTTGAACTGATAAAATGGATAAGAGCAGAATAATTCTAACTGGCTGGTGACGACCAGCCCCCTTTTTGTAATTACAGGAACATTGGACGTCCGGAATGAGATGGAGCGTCCTCGCCTTGATTCTAGGGATGAACATAAGTATTGCCATTATCGAGGGGGATTAGTAATAAGGAGAACACAGGATGAGGTGTATTTTAGTGTAGCACAGAGAGTTACTAAGCTTGCCATTAATAGGAGTACTTTTGAGATACAAAACAAACCTGGAACTCCCTGTGGGTAAAACAATTAGAGGATCCACAGGAGAAAAAATCTATCTTACAAAGATGTAAGAAACGGGGAGTATTGGAAACGACTGGAGCAGGGTATGCGGCCGGGTTAGCAACAGTTAATAGCTTGGACATAGAAGGAGTAAACGAAGGAGTAGAAGAATTACAAGCAAAAATAGAGAAGTTACTAAAACAAGCTATTGGAAATAGCCAGCAATTGACACTGGCAGGGAAAACAAACAATAATGCAATTGTCGGGGGTGGAAGAGATAGTAGCCCCCCATGCAGAAACAATCAATACAATTATTGATAGACTTAATAATGCTTCTCACCAAACCGATAAGGAACTAATATGTGCCACGTAGGGCTCATGGCTATTGTCGAATGCTCAGCATAACATGAGGCAAATAAATAATGAACAGATCCCTGATTGGATTACTAATAAGGATCTGGAACCTTGGATTGACACAAATAAAAGCCTATGTAAGGAATGTAAAGTGGGACAAGTATACCGGGCAGGCGATTGTCTGACCCCATGGACTAAGATGATTGGCTTTGTACTGGCCATCCCACAATTCCCAGAAGGGGGACAACTCCGATACGACGTGATTAATATAGGAGAAGTACAAAGGGAAAGTGGGTTAAATATCATGATGTCGCTACCAAGACACATTGGGAAAGGGATGAAGATAATAAACAGAAGAATGAAACCTAAAGGGGGGTGGTAGTGGACGGGTGCCACCACAAGGGAAGGACATGGGTGTGCACACACCCCCCCACCGAGGGAGACACATCCGAGTGCGGATTTGCGAAAATTACCAATTGCACCCTCGAGGTTCACCCAAGGGGATACACCGGACCTGGGTAGCATCAAGGAACAATGGGACTTGTTGTGTCACCACAATTGAACAGAAATATGAATATCAAGATATGGCTTATACTATTCCCCAACCAAACCGTTGTATTGGTCTAAAGATACCTATACAGATAGGAAAACCTGGTCATTTGATAATATGAGACTTACTAAAAAGGGTTGAAACTTATGTCATACCAGAGCCCAAGGCAATTCCTAAGTTAGAGGAAGCTTGGCAGAAGTTACGGCAGGAAACAAAGGAAATTTTAAAGTACTATCATAAAATAGAAGAAGGCTTAAAGAAACAACAGAAAGACATTAGTACAACATTAGAGGAAACTCACCCACTTCCTCATATTTTGATAATTGGGGACCAGGATGGTCGGGGACTGTGGACGCCTCAGTAATACAAGGCATAATGATATTCCTCTTGATTGTTATTCTGATATATTGTGTATTTTTATTTCTCCAGTGCCTTTGTGCCAGGATGAGTAAGGCTGAAATTGGTGCGGTGAAAGAAGTAGAGCCTGAGGAGGGGCAGGTAGCGATGTTAAGAATGGACAACTCCCCCGCCTCACCAAGGCAAATGGTGTAAGACGCGATGGGAAGCCCTGAAATTATATGGGATTAATTGGGCATGGTAAATAAAGACCGGGCCGGCCAACCGTAAGATGGAGGTGGCAGAAGGAGGGTGGCAGAAGGGGGGTGGTGAATGAGGACTGGTGTGTGATGACAGTCTCGAATTGGCACGTCACACACCCCACGTGGGAATGAGGGACAAGCTTGAGCAGAGAATCCTCAACCATTAGTGTAGGGTCTAAGGGGCCCCGGGAATGGTTACACCGGACGGAGTGCATAAAGGAAAGCCCACCCTAAAGGAAAGACCACCGTAAAGGAAAGACCACCATACCATAGAGGGGGAAGTCGGCCTCCAAATTCATAAGATATATATACATGTATAACCTAAACTGGTAGAAGGCCAGGGAGTGCACGCTCTGGCAGACACCAGGAAGTGGAAATACATGTTGACCTGTTTGGAGCAATTGTCCAAAGGTCAAAAGGGGGGACTGAAGTAAGATATTAAAAATTGGATTTAATAAGGTAAAACAAACCAGGATTCATCTGTAACACCAATATACAAAATGGAGGGAATAGGTTAATTCGTGCTCTGAGTTGAACAATAGAAGTCTGTAAAAGTTGTATAAACCCAGATAAGGTTTAAACAGGACTACGGGTTAACTGCTGAGAGATTAAAACTGTCAAAACAACCCCTTAGAAAGAGGGAGAGATATATGGGTTCGGCCACGCGAGTCGACACCTTTGCACTTAAGGGTTTGTTAAGTGTGAAGCTCAATAGGGTTCTATTCTTTTAACTAACTAAAGTGTTTTTGCTCTGTAGAAATAATTTAAGAGAGAGAGACAGAAAGTCTGCGGATTGCCCGCTTTGGAAAGATCTACTATCTTAGAGAAATACTTAAAAAGACCAAGCCATCTGACAACAGCAAATGGGCGATCGTAAAGTAATAAAGTTGAGGCCCGGGTCATGAGAAAGTAACAAGGCCAACTGATAACGAAATGTGAGATTTGTAAGCGACTGGAAGAATGGAATGTCACGGTTTTATAATTACAATTTAACTATAATTCTGTATATGTTAATAAGCTTATCCCCTTTAGGGCAGGGCCTTAATTTTTGTATAACTGTGTGAACCTCAAGAGATTCGGTGGAGTTGGAGCCTTGTGTTGGGACGCAAGAGCCATAGCTCCCCAGGCCTGAATAAACCATTTTTACTTCAATTATTGGGTCTGTCTTTCTTACATCAAGCCAGTGTTGTCGACTTTGTATATCACTTAGTCCACACTTTGGGGGCTTACATCACCCTGTAATAATTTTGTATGCTTCAATGAAATCCCTTATCATTCTTCTGAATTTAAGTGACTACGGGCCTAGTCTACTCAATCACCTCTCATACGACAGTACTGCCATCACAGGAATCAAACTCGTGAATCTTTGTTGCACTCCCTCTATGGCAAGTATATCCTTCCTTAGATAAAGAGACCAAAATTGTAAACAGTACTGCAGGTTTGGTCTCACCAAGGCCTGATATAATTGGAGAAAGACTTCACCATTTGCCTTCCTAATGGCTTGCTGCGCCTGCACATTCACTTTCAGTGACTCATGTACAAGCATTCCCCAATTTTTCACCATTTAGGAAATACAATGCCTTTCTGTTTTTTTCTACCAAAGTGGTAACTTCACATTTATCGACAGTATATCCCATCTTCCATGTCCTCGCCCACTCACTGAGCCTTTCGAGATCCCCTTGAAGCCTCCTCACATCCTCTTCACAATTGACATTGCCACCTAACTTTGTATTATCAGCAAATTTGGAAATGTTAAATTTAGACCACTCATCCAAATCATTGATATAGATAGTGAATGGCTGGGGCCCATGCATCAATCATTGCAGTACCCCACTAGTCACAACCTGCCAACCTGAAAAAGACTCGTTTATCAATCCTATTTGTTTTCTGTCTGTTAACTAATTCTCAATCCATGCCAGTATATTATCAACAACTCCAACTCCCATCTTTCACCAGTTTCTCTCCGATCTTCTTTCATAACCTCTCCATGCTCATCTTGTCCATGAGACCCACTTCCTCCTCCCTTTACCTATTGCCACCAAACTGCTGACCTCCCAACTTCCTTTTCTTGCTCCCATGTTAGCTGACATTGTTACCAGTTCTCTTTCCTCAGGCACTGTCACCCTCTCCCTCAAAACTGTGGTTATCACCCCTCTCCACAAATAAACAACTCTTGGCCTCTCCGGCCTTGCAAACAACCGCCCCATCTCCAACCTCCCTTTGCTCTTGAAATCTTTTGAATGTGTTGTCGCCTCCCAAATCGTTGCACATTGTTCCCGCAATTCGATGTTTGAATCCCTCCAATCAGGCTTCCGCCCTTGCCACAGTGCCAAAAGTGCTCTCATCAATGTCACAAATGACATCCTTTGTGACTGTGACAAAGGTAAACTATCCCTCCTCGTCCTTCTTGACTTGTCTGCAGCATTTGACACGGTTGACCAACTCATCCTTCTCCAATGCCTCTCCACCATCGTCCAGCTGTGTGGGACGGCATTCGTCGGGTTCCTTTCTTATCTATCTAATCAAAGCCAGAGAATCACATGCTACACTTTTCTCTTCCCGTTCCTGCAACGTTACCTCTGGTGTCACGCAAGGGTCTATCCTTTGCCCGTCCAAATTTTCATACATGTTACCCGTTGGTAACACCATCCGAAAACAGCGTTAGTTTTCACATGTATGCTGACGAGTCAGCTCTACCTCACTAGCACTTCTGTCGACCCCTCTATGGTCTCTAATTTGTCAGAGTGCTTCTCATACATACATTTCTGGATGAGCAAAAATGTTCTCAAATTAAATATTGGCTCATCCGATGTCATTGTTTTCGGTCTCTGCCACACAATCCGTTCCCTAGCCACTGACTCCATCCCTCTCCCTAACATCTGTCTGAGCCTGAACCACAATGTTCACAACCCTGGTGCCATACTAAACCCAGAAATGAGCTTCCGAACACATATCTGCAGCATAACTGAGACCGCCTATTTCCACCTCCATAACTTCGACCATCTGCACACCTGCCTGAGCAGATCCGCTGCTGAAACCTAGATCCCTGCCTTTGTTACCTCTAGACTTGACTATTACAACGAACTCCAGGCTGGCCTCCCATATTCTACCCTACAGAAACTGCAGGTCATCCAAAACTCGCCTGACCATATCCTAAAAGATAACATGTACAGCTCGCTCATCACCCCTGTTCTCACTGAATACATTTTGCTCCCTGTTAAGCAGCACCTCGATTTCAAATTTCTCATACTTGTTTAAAAATCCTTCCAGGGCCTCGCCCCTCCCTATCTCCGGAATTTCCTTCATCCACAACACACCCCTCCCCTCGAGATATCTGCACTTCTCTAAGTCTGCCCTCTTGAGCATCCCTGATTAGACACTCTCAATAATGTTGGCTGTGCCTTCTTTTACCTAGACACTGAGCTCTGGAATAGGCACTGTATAAAATAAGTTGTTTTGGTTGTTCATCTTGTTAACGACGCCGTGTGACCAGATTGGTCTTTACTAAAATCCGGTAGTTTCATGGTCACAATTTCTTGCACTAGCTTTTTAATTCCAGGTTTGTTTAGAATCATGGAATCATACAAAGTTACAGCACGGATGCAGGCCATTGTGGCCCATCGTGTCCGCGCTGGCCAACAAAGAGCTATCCAGTCCAATCCCATGTCTGAGCTCTTGGTCCGTAGCCCTGCCGGTTACAGCATCCGAAGTGCACATCCAAGTACTTTTTAAATGTGGTTAGGGTTCCTGCCTCTACCACCCTTTCAGGCAGTCAGTTCCGGACCCCCACAAACATCTGGGCGAAGACATTTCCCCTCAAATCCCCTCTAAACCTTCCCCCAATTATTGTAAATCTGTGAAGCTTGGTTTTTGACCCCTCTGCTAAGGGAATTAGGTGCTTTCCATCCACTTTTTCTATGCAGCTCATAGCTTTATACGCCTCAATAAGATCTCCCCTAATCCTTCTCTTTTCCAAGGAAAACAGACCCAGCCTATCCAGTCTTTCCTCATAGCCAAAATTCTCTACTCCCGGCAACATCCTTGTAAATCTCCTCTGCACCCTCTCTAGTGAAATCTCATCTTTCCTGTAATGCGGTAACCAGTACTGCTAGCAGTAATCTAGCAGAGGCCTAACTAGTGTTTTATACAGTTGAAGCATAAACCCCATGCTCTTGTAGTGTATATCATGGCAATAAATGCAAGCAATCCATATGCATTCTTAACCACCTTACCAACCTGGCCTGCTACCTTCAGGGATCTGTGGACATGTACTCCAAGCTCCCTTTGTTCCTCTACACTACTCAGTGTCCTACCATTTAATGTGTATCCACTTTCCTTATTAGCCCTCCCCAAATGCCTTATCTCACAATTCTCTGGATTGAATTCCATTTGCCACTGTTCTGTTCACCTGAGCAATTTGCCGATATCTCACTGCAGCCTACAGCTTCCTCCTTCATAGAAGATAGAAGCAGGAGTAGGCCTTTCGGCCCCTCGAGCCTGTTCTGCCATTTAATAAGATCATGGCTGATCATCCAAATTCAGTATCCTGTCCCTGCTTTCTCCCCATATCCCTTGATCCATTTAACATTAAGAAATATGTCTAAATCCTTCTTGAATATATTTAATGAATTTGCCTCAACTGCGTCCGTGGTAGAGAATTCCCACAGGTTCACCATGCTGTGGGTGAAGAAATTCCTCCTCATATCAGTCCTAAATGACGTAACCGTTATCCTTAGACACTGACCCAAGGTCCTGGACTCACCCGCCCTCGGGAACATCCTACATGCATCTAGTCTGTCTAGTCCTGATATAATCTTATAAGTTTCAATGAGATCCCCTCTCATTCTTCTAAACTCGAACGATTATAAGCCTAATCAACCCAATCTCTCTTCATACGTCATTCCTGCCATCCCAGGTATCAGTCTGGTGAACCTTCGTTGCACTCTCTCCATGGCAAGACCATCCTTCCTCAGACAAGGTGACCGCAACTGCACACAATACTCAAGGTGTGGTCTCACCAAGGCACTATACAACTGAAGTAAGATATCCATGCGGCTGTACACGAAACCTCGCGCTATGAAGGCCATCATACCATTTGCCTTCTTAACCGTCTGCTGCACCTGCAGGATTAACTTCAGCGACTGGTGCACAAGGACACCCAGGTCTCGTTGCACTTACCCTTTACACAATCTATTGCCATTCAGATACTAATCTGTCTTCCTATTTTTGCAACCGAAGTATATAACCTCGCATTTATCCACATTATACTGCATTTGCAATGCATCTGCCCAATAACCCAACCCGACTAAATCAGACTGGAGTTTCTCTGCATCCTCCTCACAACACACACGCACACCCAGCTTTGTGTCGTCTGCAAACTTGGAGATATTACATCTAGTGCCCTGGACTAGATCATTTCTATATATTGTAAATAGCTGGGGTCCTAGCACCGATCCCTGCGGTACCCCACTAGTCACTGCCCGCCACTCGGAAAAAGACACGTTTATTCCAACTCTTTGCTTCCTGTCTGCCAACCAGTTCTCTATCCAAGACAGTACCTTGCCGCCAATCCCATGTGCCTTAATTTTACAAGCTAATCTCTTATGCGGTACCTTATCGAAAGCCTTCTGAAAGTCCAAATAAACCACATCCACCGGTTCTCCCTTATCTATTCTACCAGTTACATCCTCAAAAAATTCCAGTAGATTAGTGAAGCATGATTTACCTTTTGTAAATCCACGTTGACTTTGTCAGAAACAGTGACTGACTTTCAAGTGCTCTGCTATTATATTTTATAATGGATGCAAGCATTTTAGCCAATACCGATGTCAGACTTACCAGTGGATAATTCACCGTTTTCTGCCTACCACCTTTTTTGAACAGTGGGTTCACATTTGCTATCCTCCAATCCATGGGAACTGTTACAGAATCTATAGAATTTTGGAAGATGACCAGCAACGCCTCTACCATTTCTAGGGCCACTTCATTAAGTAACCTGGGATGCAGATTAGCAGGCCCTCTGGATTATCAGCATTCAATCCCGTCAATTTCCCTTACACCACTTCCCGACAAATGCTGATTACATTCAATTCCTCCCTCTCAATAGAAGCTATGTTCCCCGAATATCTGGAAGTTTATTTGTATCAACCACACAGCCGATTTTAGTAACATCTGCAAGCTTCCTAATCTTACCCCTATATTCAAGTCAGGATCGTTGATATATACCACAAAAAGCAAGGGAATTTATACTGAGCCCTGTGGAATCCCACTGGAAAAATCCTTCCGGTCAAAAAAATCACCCATCAACCATTACGCTCTGCTTTCTGTCTCAAGCCAGTTTTGAATACAACTTGTCACTTTGCCCTGGATCGCATGGGCTTTAACGTCGTGATGAGTCTGACATGTGGAACTTTATCAAAAGCATTGCTAAAGTCCATATGCACTACCTCAATAGCACTACGCTCATCTACCCTCCATATTACCTCCTAAATAATATCAATCAATTTAATTCATTGATTTTAATTTCCCCAGCTGGTTGGAATGGAACTCATGGTCAATGCTCCGGGCATCTGGTTTACTAGTCCAGCAACATAACCATTAAGCTACCGTACGCCTCAAATATATCGCCGTTCCTTCATCATCACTGGGTCAAAAGCCTGAAAAGAGTATTCCAACTTCACCTTACGGACTGCAGCAGATCAAGATGAAGGCCCACCACTTTATCATGGGTTACCAGGGATGGGCAAGTAATACCGGCCTTGACAATGCCACCGATAAACTGAAAACAAATACATGCAAATAATAAAATGGGAATACAATCAATGATATTTTAACTTATTGATTGCAACCAGGCACGACTTATGATCCATGCGGACGTCATGCTCCACTTAACAAATGTTCAAAGCAACTTGGCTCGCCAATTCTATGGTTTTATGATAGATACTGCACACACTTTCCCAATTTCCCTATCCTTTCAAAAGGTGTTTGAAAAAGTACCATATAATAGCAAAATTGAAGCCCATGGGATTAAAGGGGCAGTGGGAACATGGCTCGGAAATTGCCTACAGACAGAAAGCAGAGAGTAGTGGTTAACAATAGATTTTCAGACTGGAGGGAAGTATAAAGAAGTGCACCCCAGGGGTCGGCATTGGGACCATTGCTCTTTTCTTGTATATCAATGCCATGGACTTGGGTATAGAGCGCATAATTCCAAAGTTTGCAGATGATAGGAACTGGGAAATGTTAATTGACATTGAGCAGGGTAGTAACAGAGTTCAGGAGCATATAGACAGAGCTGTGAAATGGGCAGTAACATGGCAGAAACAATTTAACACAGAGATGTGTGAAGTGATACATTTTGGAAGGATGTATGAGCAGAGGCAATATAAACTAAGCAGTACAATTTTGAAGTGGGTGCACGATCAGACAGACCTGGGGAGCATTTATACAAATTTTTGAAGGTGGCCGGACAAGTGGCAAAACATCCTAATAAAGCATACGGAGTCCTTGGCTTTACAAACAGTGTAACAAAATCCAAGAAGAAAGGCTAACCTTTTCTAAATCACTGGTTAGGCCCCAGCTGGAGCATTGTGTCCAATTGTGGACACCGCACTTTGGCAAGCATGTCAACGGTTAGGGAAGGTTTAAGGATTTACCAGAACTGTATGAGGGATCTGGGACTAGCGTTACGTGCAGAGACTGGAGAGGCTGGGATTGTTTGTTTTACACCAGCGAAGGTACAAAAACATAGAACTATTGAATAATAGAAGTGTATGGCACAGAAGGAGGCCATTTGTTTCATCGTGTCTGTCCCAGACATAAAAGAGCTATTCAGCCTAATCCCACTTTCCAGCTCTTGGTCTGTAACCTTGCATGTTGTGGCATTTCACGTGCACATCCAAATACTTTATAATGTGATGAGTGTTTCTGCCTCTATCACACTTTCAGGCAGGGGGTTCCAGGCTCCCACCACCCACTGGGGAAAAGGAATTCACAACTCCCCCCGAATCCTTCTAGCGATTATTTTAAACCTAAGGCCCTGGTTATTGACCTCCCTGCTAAGGGAAATAGCTGTTTCCTATATAATCTATCCAGTCCGCTTATAATTTTATGCACCTTACTTAAATCTTCCCTCAGCCGCCTCTGTTCCAAAGTAAGCAATCCCAGCCTGTCCAATCTTTCCTCATAGCTAAAATTCTCCAGCCATGGCAACATCCTCGTAAACCTCCTGTAGTGCACTCAAATCTTCTTGTAACGTGACCCGACGTGTACGCAGTATTCTAACTGTGGTCTAAATAGTGTTTCATACACTTCTAGCATAACCTCTCTGCTCTTTTACTCTATGCCTCGGCTATTAAAGGGGAATATCTTGTATACCTTTTTAACCACTTTAACTACCTGTCCTCCTACCTTCAGGCATATGTGGACATGCACTTCATGGTCCCTCTGATCCTCCACAATTATCATTATCCTACCATTTATTTTTTATTGCCTTGCCTTGTTAGCCCTCCCCTCTTCTTCGGATTGAATTAATCTGCCCCTTTTCTGCCCACCTCACCAGTCCATTGATATCTTCCTGCAGTTTACAGCTTTCTTCCTCACTATCCACCATATTGGCTGAGTGCAAGTCGCATTGAATTTAAGCAGACTTTGGTAAGTGGCAGAAAAAGTCTTTTAAGTGCATTTACTGAATTTTAGTGAGTAAAGAAGTGAATTATTTAAATAAGTTTAATTTTTTAGAGTAAATTAAGCTGTTGGGGAGTTTAAACCGGGAGTATAATCCGGGTATAAAAAGGGCGGGCTTAGTGCTGCAGGCTGAGTGCAAGTCGCATTGAGTTTAAGCAGACTCTGACAAGTGGCAGGAAAAGTCTTTTAAGTGCATTTACTGAATTGTATTCAGTAAAAAGTGATTATTTGAAGTAAGTTTAATTTTTTAGACTAAATTAAGCTGTTGGGCAGTTTAAACCGGAAGTAGAAGCCACGTATAAAAAGGGGCGGGCTTAGTGCGGTAGCGCTGAGTGCGGTCGCATTGTGTGTAAGTAGAGTTTGCTAAGTTTGAGAGTTCAGGTGAGCGGGTGCTTTTTGCTCTATTTTGCTTCCCTCTCTCAGGCTAATCCAACACTGAGGTCATGGAGCGGCGAAGCAAATCAACTGAACAGGTCCCCCAGACAGCATTCACGAGGGAGGTTGGTGTTCAGCTGGCTGGTAGGTCCTCTTCCTTCTCTTCTATACCTTTACGTTGGTAAGTCCTATGAAATAGTGGTGTAATATTATAATCTATATCGGGCCAGAGGGTCTTCATAACTAATAATAAGAAATTTAATTAATTACACAGATATGGGTGAACATGTGATGTGTCACTGTTGCGAAATGTGGGAGCTGGTGGACCCCATTGAGGCTCACGGTGATTACATTTGTGATAAGTGTTTGCTGCTAGAGGAAATCAAGCACCATGTTAAAGAGCTTGAGACCGAGCTTCAGACACTGCGACACATCAGGGAGGGGGAGAAGTTCCCGGACTCTATGTTTCAGGAGGCAGTCACATCTATGAAATTAATTACTGCAGATGTAGTCCGTGGTCAGTGACAGGGCGGTGTGACTACGAGTGAGGAACGTACAGGGATCCAGGATGTAGTGTTGAAGGAGCCGCAGCCCTTGCTCTTGTCAAGCAGCATCGAGGTTCTTACTCCCTGTGAGGGCGGGAGCGGGGACTGCAGGGAGGATGAGCACCCTGGCCACAGCACCGTGGTACAGGGGCCCATTCAAGTGGAGGGAGTAAAATGAAATATTGTAGTGGTAGGGGATAGTATCATTAGGGGGATAGATAGGGTTATCTGCAGTCAAGAGCGGGAGTCCCGAAGGGTGTGCTGCCTGCCCGGTGCCAGGGTTAAGGACATCTCTTCTGGGCTGGAAAGAAACTAGGAGTGGGAGGGGGAGGATCCAGTTGTCGTAGTCCATGTTTGTATAAACGACATAGATAGGACAAGGAAGAAGGTTCAGTTAAAGGAGTATGAGCAGCTTGGGGTCAAATTAAAAAACAGAACCTGAAGGGTAATAATCTCTGGATTATTACCTGAGCCACGAGCGAATTTGGCTTGGATAAATAAAATTAAAGAGTTAAATGCGTGGCTCAAAGGCTGGTGTGGGAGAAATGGGTTTTGATTCTTGGGACACTGGCACCTGTACTGGGACAGGAGGGAGCTGTTCCATTGGGACAGACTCCACTTGGCCAGTGCTGGGACTAGAGACCTGGTGAATCATATAACTAGGGCTGTAGAGAAGGCTTTAAACCAGTTAGTGGGGGGGAGGCTTCTCGAGAGCAAATAACAGAAATGGCAACGGAGAAGGTCATAGACTTAGGTAACAGTGGGGATATTAAAAAACAGAACGTGTCAGGTAGGGAGAGAGCGTATGGAGCAAAAGGTAAAGGAGTAAAAGGGAAAAAACAGGAACAAAGTGTCACAAAACATATTTTAAAGATCTTCACCTGAATGCACGTAGCATTCGTAAGAAAATGAATGAGTTAACGGCACAAAAACTACATATGGGTATGATCTTGTGGCCATTACAGAAACATGGCTGCAGGGTGACCATGACTGCGAATTAAACATACCAGGTTATTAACAATTAGAAAGGACAGGCAGGAAGGGAGAGGAGGTGGGGTGGCTATGTTAATAAAGGAATGAATCACTATAATACAGAGAAATGATATTGGGTCAAAGGAGCAGGGTAGTGAAACATTTTGCTTGGAGATAAGGAATAATAAGGGGAAAAAACACTAGTGGGCGTAGTCTGTAGGCCTCTGAACATTTGCAAATCTGTTGGACAGAGTATTAATCAGGAAAAAGTTGAGGCTTGTAATAAGGGAACAGCTATAGTTATGGGGGATTTTACCTCTCATATTAACTGGACAAATCAAATTGGGCAGAGCAGCCTTGAGAATGAGTTCATTGAATGTATTAGGGATGGGTCTCTTGAGCAGTATGTAACTGAACCGACCAGGGGGCAAGCAACCTTAGAATTGGTCCTGTGTAATGAGATAGGATTAATTAAAAATGTCGTAGTAAAGGTTCCCCTTGGAAAGAGTGACCATAACATGGTTGAATTCCATGTTCAAGTAGAGGGTGAGAAGGTTGGATCTCAAACAAGCGTGCTGAGCTTGAATAAAGGAGACTATGAAGGTATGAGAGCGGAATTGATTAGAGTGGACTGGGAAAATAGATTAAAGGGTAAGACGGTACATGATCAGTGGTGTACATTTAAGGAGTTATTTTACAACTTCCAAAATAAATATATTCCACTGAGGAAAAAAGGGTGCAAATGAAATTATAGCCATACGTGGCTAAGTAAAGTAATTAAGGATAGTATCTGACTAAAACAAGGGCATATAAGATAACCAAAATCTAGCGGGAGGATAGAAGATTGGGAAGTCTTTAAAAGACAGCAAAAAATAACTAAAAGATTGATTAAGAAAGGGAAGATAGATTATGAAAGTAAATTAGCAAAAAATATTTTTTAAAAAAGCAAAAGTTTCTATAGTTATATAAAAAGTAAAAGGGTGGCTAAAGTAAATGTTGGTCCCTTAGAGGATGAGACCGGGAAATTAATGGTGGGAAACATGGAGATTGCAAAAATGCTGAACAAATATTTTGTATCAGTCTTTATGGTAGAGTATACTAAGAATATCCCAACACTGGACAAACAGGGGGCTCTAGGGTGGGAGGAGCTAAATACGATTAAACTCACTAAGGAAGTGGTATTGGTAAAATAATGGGACTCAAGCAGGATAAATCCCCTGGCCCTGATGGCTTACATCCTAGGCTCTTGAGGGGAGTGGCGGTAGGGATTGCGGATGCATTGGTAATAATTTTCCAAAACTCCCTGGACTCAGCAAAGGTCCCGGCAGATTGGAAAACTGCTAATGTAACACCCTTATTTAAAAAGGGTAGTAGGCAGAAGGCTGGAAACTATAGACCTGTTAGCCTAACACCTGTTGTTGTTAAAATGTTAGATTCCATTATTAAGGAGACAGTAACGGAACATTTGGATAAACATAATTTAATAGGACAAACTCAGCATGGTTTCATGAAGGGGAAGTCATGTTTGACAAATTTGCTTGAGTACCTTGAGGAAGTAACATACAGGGTGGATTAAGGAGAACCAGTGGAAGTAATTTATTTAGACTTCCAAAAGGCATTTGACAAGGTGCCACACAAAAGATTATTGCGCAAGATAAAAAATCACGGGATTGGGGGTAATAATCTGGCGTGGGTGGAGGATTGGCTCTCTAACAGAAAGCAGAGATTTGGGATAATTGATTCATTCTCAGACTGGCAATCAGTAACTAGTGGTGTTCCGCAGGGTTCAGTGCTGGGTCCCCAACTCTTTACAATCTATATTAACGATTTGGAGGAGGGGACCGAGTGTAACATATCAAAGTTTGCACATGATACAAAGATGGGAGGGAATGTAATGAGTGAGGAGGACATAAAAAACCTGCAAAGTGACATAGACAGGCTAATGAAGTGGGCAGAGATTTGGCAGATGGAATACAATACTGGAAAGTGTGAGGTTATGCATTTTGGCAGGACAAATCATAGAGCAAGTTATTATCTTAATGGCAAGAAACTGCAAAGTACCGTAGTACAAAGGGATCTGGGGGTCCTGGTGCACGGAACTCAATAAGTTAGTATGCAGGTGCAGCAAGAGATCAAGAAGGCCGATGGAATGATGGCTTTTATTGCTAGGGGGATAGAATATAAAAACAGGGAGGTATTGCTGCCGTTGTACAATGTATTTGTGAGACCGCACCTGGAATATTGCATACAGTTTTGGTTTCCATACTTGTACTGCCTTCCTTTAGGAATTTATGTTAGTTTTCCAGTTAATTCAGGGGTTTGAGTAATTTCGGTCGGTTTCCATTGTGTGCTGATACCTCGTGGATATTTAGTACCTAGCAAGTGCAGTAAAGCGCAGTAAAGTGCAGTAAAGAGCAGTAAAGTGCAGTAAAGCACAGTAAAGTGCAGTAAAGTAAACTACTGTATATCACAGACCTGCAGCCACACATGGTCTGGGAAGTAATATTGTTGTCACGCTCCAGCCTTGGAGACTATTTGTCTTTTCACAATAAGAATCTTTCAGTAAAGTTTACAAGAAAAATCAAGCCTTGTGATTTTTATGGGAAGATATCAAGTTGTTAGCTATCTGTCTAGCTCTGCATAGGAACGCGCTGCAAGGGCAGAATAGTGAAAAGGCAACAGCACAGCGGGCTCAAGCACAAGAAGATACCAATCAGCTACCATGAGTCTACGCTCAGGAAGACAATATACCATAGAGGACGTCGTCCAGCCAACCGAGTAGCATGAGCCTCTTCGAGCAAATGATGCCAAGTCACAGTCCTCTAAAGCATCCTCCAGATCATCTCGGCGGTCCAGCAGACCGTCGTCATCGACAGCTTCTGCAGCCGCCAAAGCACATGCCAAGGCAAAAGCTGCCCAGGCTCAATTGTCCTTCGCTGAAAAAGAAGCTAGAATGATGAAGCAGTGAGCTGACCTCGACGCTAGTGTGACGAAGCAGAGAGCTGACCTCGACGCCAGTCTCCACATTCTCCAAAGCCAGAGAGCAGCCGCTGCCGCTGAAGTTGAAGCTGCAGCTTATGAAGAAGGTAAGGAGAATGAAGGCGGGGAGCACAGCCATGAACCATATGTTCCAGAACAGCCCCTCAGTCTAGTGCAACGTACAAGTGAGTATGTCCAACAACACTCCAAATTGTTCTTCAAGGAAACATCCAGGTATCTCGACGCAGAACCAGCTACCCACCACATTAACACACAGCCTGTTTTCAGAGGCACCGAGCTTAAAAAGAAGAAACAAGTAAGACTTACCTGCAGAGACCTCCACAGCACTCGGCCTATCCAGCCAAGCAGTCCTCACCCGATCCAAAAGGCGCACAAGACCTCGCTAGGCACCTCATCCACCGAGAATTGCTAAGTTCAGGTCTTCTAGAATTTCATGACCATCCTGAAAGTTATTGGTCATGGAAAGCGTCCTTCCTGAGTACCACCAAGGACTTGAATCTGTCACCCAGAGAAAAACTAGATTTGGTGACAAAGTGGCTCGGAGCTCAGTCGTCAGAACAGGCGAGGAGAATTTGCTCAGCACACGTCCACAATCCCACAGCAGGCCTCAACCTGGTTTGGCAACGTCTCGAAGACGGTTATGGGACACCAGCAGTCAATGAACACGCACTGCTTAAGAAGATTGAGGACTTTCCGAAGCTAACCAACAAAGATAATGTCGAGCTTCGAGAACTGGGTGACATCCTCCTCGAACTGGAGTGTGCTAATGGAGAAGGTTACCTGACAGGCCTCTCGTATTTGGATACAGCTCATGGGGTCAACCCAATAGTCGAAAAGCTCCCCTGCAACCTTCAAGAGAAATGGATAGCTAAAGGTTCCAAATACAAGGAGGAATACGGAGTGGCATTTCCCCCCTTCTCTCTCTTCTCCAGGTTCGTCCAACAACAGGCAAAGGTGAGGAAACATCCAAGTTTCACTTTCTCCACCTCCAACAGTTACGCTCCTTCGAGAACAGAGAAACGCACAAAGTACAGCAACAAAGCCTCTGCGAGCGTGCACATAACAGATGTTCCAGCCGATCCATCAGTCAACCTATCCAGTTCTGCTGGGAATAAAGTGGATGACCCAGATCGTTATTGTCCAATACACAAGAAGCCCCACCCAATCAAAACGTGTCGAAGCTTTAGAGGCAAGCCTATTGATGAGCGCAAATCATACCTGAAAGAGAATCGCATCTGCTTCAGGTGTTATGGGTCGACTATGCACATGGCAAAAGACTGCAAGGCGACAATCAAGTGCTTTGAGTGCAAAAGTGAAAAACACAGCGCAGCACTGCATCCAGCTCCTCCTCCTTCGACCACCGAGAGTACTGCGGTTGATAAAGAGGATAGCGGGGAGCAAAGCGAAAGCACATCTTCTTCAGTCACCTCCAAGTGTACAGAGGTTTGTGAAAATGCAAGCAGCCCACGCTCATGCTCCAAAATCTGCTTGGTTAAAGCATATCCTGCAGGGAGAAAGGAGTAGGCAATCAAGATGTATGCAGTGCTTGATGAGCAAAGTAACAAGTCTCTAGCGAAGACAGAATTCTTCAGTCTCTTTGAAGTCAAGGCCAGCGCAGCTCCATACATGCTAAAAACCTGTTCAGGGACAACAGAGACTACGGGTAGGAGAGTCGGCAACTTCATGATCGAGTCCATGGATGGGAAACTACAGCTTCCCCTCCCCACCTTAATTAAGTGTGACATGATGCCAGATGATAGGACGGAAATTCCCTCCCCAGAGGTCGCACGCCATCAGCCCCACCTACAGTCAGTTGCCAACAAGATTCCATGTGTGGACCCAGACGCTCCAATCCTCCTGCTCTTGGGAAGAGACTTCTAAAGGGTGCACAAGGTGCGTGAGGAAATCAACGGGCCGCACAATGCTCCTTTTGCGCAGTGGCTTGACCTGGGATGGGTCCTTGTGGGTGGAGTTTGCCTGGGAACAGCCAACAAACCAGCGGATGTCAACGTCTATAAAGCAAACATGTTGCACAACGGTCGCACATCCTGTCTGACCCATGCCCAAACAGGATCCAGGTAAAGGAAGACTATGACGGCACGACGCAGCATCATAGGTCAACCGCCTCTGCCTGTGAGGAAGAGGCAGGCCTCACTGTGAGCACAGACAGCCTAGGATGCTCAGTGTTTGAAAGGTCCAAGGATGATGACAAGCCAGCACTATCCATGGACGACAAAGCTTTCCTAACCATCAATGCCCTGAGGCGGTTTATCTCAATCCGTGGTCCAGCCAAACTTCTCCGCTCCGACAGAGGGACTAACTTCCTGGGTGCCTGTAAGGAGTTGGACATCCACACGGACAATGCAGCAGTAAGAAGCTAACTCCAAAAGAAAGGATGCACGTGGGTGTTTAACCCACCGCATTCATCCCACATGGGTGGTTCATGGGAGAGGCTCATCTGTGTTGCCAGGCGTATTCTGGATGCTAAGCTGCTTCGGACGGGATCTACTCATCTCACACACGATGTCTTGAGCACTCTCATGGATGAAGTCATGGCGATCATGAATGCAAGAACCCTGGTGCCGGTGTCCACCGACCCAGACATGCCTACAGTCCTCACCCCAGCGATGCTACTGACTCCAAAGGTGAGTGCTATTTCAGCCCCCTCTGGAAACTTCGACATGGCTGAGCTGCACGGGAAGCAATGGAAGCAAGTCCAGTTTCTTGCAGAAACTTTTTGGAAGCGATGGAGAGGAGAGTATTTGTCCACCCTACAGAGCCATAGGAAATGGACAGAAGACAAGCCAAATGTCAAAGTGGGAGATGTTGTCTTGCTGAAAGACAGCCAAGCACACAGAAATGAATTGCCAGTGGGACTGGTTGTCAGAACTCTGCCAAGCAGGGACAAGAAGGCCGGAAGGTGGCGGTGAAGATTGTCAAGGAGGGGACTGTCAAAGTGTTTCTTAGGCCAGTCTCAGAGATCGTAGTCCTCCTTTCTGAAGAAAGATAGCGAAAGGATTCTGAGTATGTTTGAAGCCAAAGGACGTTTTCTTTAGGTTTTATTTTGTATCTGTAGTGGTACAATGGAATTGTACCAAGCGGGGAGTGTGCTGCCTTCCTTTAGGAATTTATGTTAGCTTTCCAATTAATTCAGTGGTTTGAGTAATTTGGGTCAGTTTCCATTGTGTGCCGCCACCTAGTGGATATTTGGTACCTGGCAAGTGCCGTAAAGCGCAGTAAAGTGCAGTAAAGCGCAGTAAACTGCAGTAAAGCACAGTAAAGTGCAGTAAAGTAAACTACTGTATATCACAGACCTACAGCCACACATGGTCTGGTAAGTTATATTGTTGTCACGGTCCAGCCTTGGACACTATTTGTCTGTAAGCACTTGAGAATGCTATAGATGATTTGTGTACCCTATATTTTGCAGAAAATGTTTAGTTTTTAACTTTTCTTTGTAAGGAAACTTACACAGGTAGCCGGGAAGTGCTCGGTCTCTGTCCAGCTGGTAAACTTGTAGCTGTATTTTGATGCACTATGTTCAGGGCTAATTTAAAGAAAATGCCTTCCAGTTTGCTAAATGTATATTCACAGTAAGCTGTGTTTCCACGTGTTTGGTAAGTTGCATGCCAAATGTACTGCGTTGCTCAGGCGTACCTAAATTTGTGTATGCATATCAGTTATGTGCTTGTATACTAATGTGTGCTTCCATTTCTGTATTGTATTTCAGTTTCACAATAAGAATCTTTCAGTAAAGTTTACAAGAAAAGTCAAGCCTTGTGATTTTTATGGGAAGATATCAAGTTTTTAGCTATCTGTCTAGCTCTGCATCGGAACGCGCTGCAAGGGCAGAATAATACTTAAGAAAAGACATACTGGCTCTCGAGTCAGTACAAAGAAGGTTCACTTGGTTAATCCCGGGGATGAGGGGGTGGTCATATGAGGAGAGGTTGAGTAGATTGCGACTCTACTCATTGGAGTTCAGAAGAATGAGAGGCGATCTGATTGAAACATATAAGATTGTGAAGATGCTTGATCGGGTGGATGCGGTGAGGATGTTCCCAATGATGGGTGAAACTAGAACTAGGGGGCATAATCTTAGAATAAGGGGCTGCTCTTTCAAAACTGAGATGAGGAGTAACTTCTTCACTCAGAGGGTGGTAGGTTTGTGGAATTTGCTGCCCCAGAAAGCTGTGGAAGCTACATCATTAAATACTTTTAAAACAGAAATAGATAGTTTCCTCGAAGTAAAGGGAATTAAGGGTTACGGGGAGCAGGCAGGAAATTGGACATGAGTCTAGGTTCAGAATGGTCATGGCCCTGTGGGTAGTGGAGTGGGCCCAGGGGCCGTGTAGCCTGGTTCTGCTCCTACTTCTTGTGTTCTAATTCTGTGTTAGATTTCAGGAGATGCTTTTATTCCTGTTCCTGGCTGGAGTGGAGATCGCCTTTGCAGAAGCTAGGTACTGTTGAAAATACAGAGACAGAGTGATCTCCTGGACGAGTTTCGATCGCCTAGATGGGTCGGAGAGGAATTTCCCAGATTTTTTCTCCCAAATTGGCCATTGGGTTTTTTATCTGGTTTTTCACCTCTCCCGGGAGATCACATGGGTTCAGTTGGGATGGAGAGTGATAGAAGATTTGAGGTTAGGATCAGATCAGCAATGATCTTATTGAATGGTGGAGCAGGCTCGAGGGGCCGATTGGCCAACTCCTGCTCCTATTTCTTATGTTCTTATATTCTTATGACCAGTTTTTGAATCATCTGCAAACTCTTTATTCATGCCCCCTGTGGTAAACCACTTTTATCGTTCACTATCGTTAAACTATAGTTATCACTGTTATATCGTTACTCTATGGTTATCATTGTTCACACCGTTGTATCACTATACGAGGTCGCCTCTTGTCACGCTGCTGTACCTGGGCTGACCACTGCTGACTCCGCCCATGACTCCACCTACCTGCCCAGGTATAAAGGTAGTCGACTGGCTGGCATTCCTCCTTGTTGTATCCGATCACCCACGAGGGTGGGCTCTGTTATTTAGCCAATAAAAACCTATAGTTACTTTCTGAACTCGTCGCTTTTCATTGGATGAATTGATAGGTATATCAATTTTATTGGCTAAATTTTAAAATGTCGACAACTGAGCAGTCAAACGACCAGCCAAGCGACCAGCCAGATGCCCAGCTACAACAGCCACAGCAGCCGGCCTGGCTGCGAGCCCTCAGACCACCGTACCTGGATCTAAACCCACAGGTAGCAAACTCAGCCCTCGACTTCGAACACTGGCTGAGCTGCTTCGAAGCCTACCTGGGATAATCCGGCGTGCCTCAGAAATCCATGCTAAGAGTTCTGAACGCCCAAGTGAGCCCTAAAGTATTCGCACTCATCCGGGACCTTAAAACATATGAGTTCGCCATCAACCGGCTGAAAAGACAGTACCAAACGCTGGGACATTCCATGTATGCCAGACACCTCCTAAGATCCCGCCCGCAACAGCCAGGAGAGCCCGTGGAGGAATTTTTACGGGTGCTACAAGCACTCGGCAGAGACTGTAACTTTAAAGCGTTAACGGCGGCAGAAAATACTGAAGACAATGTCCGCGATGCCTTCGTGAAAGGCCTGCGGTCCGACTACTCACGGCAAAGACTACTGGAAGCAAGGGACCTCGACCTGGACAAAGCTGCAGCCCTCGCTCTCTCTCTAGAGGTGGCCCATCGGGACCTCGAGGCATACTCAAGGTACTGTAACTCGCGACCCTGGGACTTGGGACCGACCCCGACCGCGATACCCCCCGCAGCAACCCCCCTGGGACCTACCTCAGCGTCGGCGTCCCGGACCCAATCGAGACCGCCACCCCCGGTGCCGACTCCGACATCGGACCCCCGCGATCGGGCCGCCGGCTGCTTCTTCTGCGGCCAGGCGAAACACCCGAGGTCGTGCTGCCCAGCCAGGAACTCTACCTGCTCAAACTGCAGGAAGAAAGGCCACTTCGCTAAGGCCTGCAGAGGTGGATCATCAGAGGCCAGCAGTGCCTCATGCGAGCTGTGGGGGCAGCCATCTTCCTTTAGGCAACAGAGGCCAGCATCCCCACATGTGAGTCATGGGGCGGCCATCTTCTCCGCCATTTTGTCCAACCTCGTGGGAGACGCCATTTTACCCACCACGCCCGACCGCCACCGTGCCTCTAGACCCGACTACCGCCTCAACCGCAGACTACAACAACTCGCTCAGCTATACACTAGCCTCCGTCACACTGGACCAGGCCCGACCGCATCACCTGTCCAAGTCGATGATGGACATCAAAGTAAACGGCCACGCCACGACCTGCCTGTTCGACAGCGGAAGCACGGAGAGCTTCATCCACCCAGACACGGTGAGCCACTACTCCCTCCCTGTCCTGCCAACGCGCAACCGGATCTCAATGGCATCGAGGTCACACGCCACAGACATCAGCGGCTACTGTGTTGTGACCCTGTCGGTTAAGGGTACGGAGTATAAAAATTTTAAACTCCTCGTCCTGCCCCAGCTATGCGCTGCCGTCCTACTAGGCCTAGACTTCCAATCCCACCTCCAAAGCATCACGCTAGCATACGGCGGACCACTCCCCCCACTCATAGTCGACAACCAGCAGAATTTAAACCGCCCACCGCGTAACACCTGCGGACTATCCTCCCTCAAGGTCCCGCCACCTTCCCTGTTCGCTAACCTCACCCCCGACTGCAAACCCATCGCTACCAAGAGCAGACGGTACAGCGCCGGGGACAGAGCTTTCATTAGCTCTGAGGTGCAGCGTCTCCTGAAGGAGGGCATCATCGAGGGGAGCACCAGCCCCTGGCGTGCCCCAGTCGTGGTCGTTAAGACCGGCAATAAAAACCGCCTGGTCATCGACTACAGCCAGACCATAAACAGGTACACCCAGCTGGACGCATACCCCCTTCCCCGCATATCTGATATGGTCAATCAGATTGCGCAGTACCGGGTATTCTCCACCATCGACCTTAAGTCGGCCTATCACCAACTCCCTATCCGCCCTGAGGACCGCCAGTATACAGCCTTCGAGGCGAACGGCCGCCTCTACCACTTCCTTAGGGTTCCCTTCGGCGTCACCAACGGGGTTTCGGTCTTCCAAAGGGAGATGGACCGGATGGTTGACCAGAACGGGCTGCACGCCACATTCCCCTATCAAGATAACGTCACCATCTGTGGCCACGACCGGCAGGACCACGATGTTAATCTGGAGAGATTCCTCCGTATGGCCCAATGGCTGAACCTCACCTACAATAAGGATAAATGTGTGTTTAACACCTCGCGCATTGCCATCCTCGGCTGTGTAGTAGAGAACGGAGTCATCGGCCCCGACCCCGAAAGAATGCGCCCCCTCATGGAGCTACCCCTCCCCCACTGTCCAAAGGCACTGAAGAGAACCCTGGGGCTCTTCGCCTACTATGCCCAATGGGTGCCCAATTATGCGGACAAAGCCAGACCCCTCATGAAGTCCACATCCTTCCCCCTTACGGAGGAAGCGTGCACAGCCTTCTCCCTCATTAAGGGAGACATTGCCAAGGCCACTATGCACGCAGTGGATGAGTCCATCCCCTTCCAAGTCGAGAGCGATGCATCCGACTTCGCCCTAGCCGCCACCCTTAACCAGGAGGGGAGACCGGTGGCCTTCTTCTCAAGGACCCTACAGGGCCCTGAGATCCGACACTCGTTGGTCGAGAAGGAGGCCCAGGCGATTGTGGAGGCAGTACGACGCTGGAGGCACTACCTGGCAGGCAAACGATTTACCCTCCTTACTGACCAACGTTCGGTCGCTTTTATGTTTAATAACAAGCTGAGGGGCAAAATCAAGAATGACAAGATCTTGAGGTGGAGAATCGAGCTCTCCACCTACGATTATGATATCTTGTACCGGCCAGGTAAGCTGAACGAACCCCCCGATGCTCTGTCACGAATTACATGTGCCAGCGCGCAAAGTGATAGACTTCAGACCCTCCACAACGACATCTGCCACCCCGGGGTCACCAGACTTTAACACTTCATTAAGGCCCGCAACCTGCCCTACTCCATCGAGGAGGTCAGGACCATGACCAGGAACTGCCAGACCTGTGCCGAGTGCAAACCGCACTTCTTTAGGCCGGACAGAGCAAGCCTGATCAAGGCCACCCGCCCCTTCGAGCGCCTGAGCATTGACTTTAAGGGGCCCCTCCCGTCCTCTGACCGTAATGTGTACTTCCTCATCATTGTTGATGAGTACTCCCGTTTCCCCTTTGCCTTCCCCTGCCCAGACATGACCAGTACCACGGTCATTAAATGCCTGAACGACCTCTTCGCCTTGTTCGGGTTCCCAAACTATATACATAGTGACCGGGGCTCCTCCTTCATGAGCGAGGAACTCCGTCAGTTCCTATTAGCGAGAGGTATTGCTGCAAGCAGGACCACCAGCTACAACCCCCGAGGGAACGGCCAGGTAGAAAGAGAAATCGCGACGGTATGGAAGGCCGCCCTCTTAGCCTTAAAGCCTAAGGGCCTCCCAACCTCCCGCTGGCAGGAAGTCCTCCCGGCAGCACTGCATTCCACCCGGTCACTACTTTGCACTGCCATCAACGCCACCCCCCATGAACGAATGTTTGCTTTCCCCAGGAAGTCGACTACGGGAACCACGCTACCAACCTGGCTGGCCTCTCCTGGGCCCGTCTTGCTGCGAAAGCACGTGAGGGCCCATAAAACGGACCCCCTGGTCGAGAGGGTGGACCTCCTGCACGCCAACCCCCAGTACGCCTATGTGGCATACCCAGACGGGCGGGAGGACACAGTTTCCTTACGAGACCTCACACCCTCGGGCACTCCTGAGACACCACCTTCACCCCCCCCACCACCCCCCCAATTCCAGGCCAGGTAGACGGCATGCCGGAACCGCACGAGCCTTCGCCGACCACGCAGACACCAGCATTAACACCGGATAATGCAACACCGCCGCTGCGACGATCAGGAAGGCGTACGAGGCCTCCGGACAGACTGACATACCAGAGCTGGTAGTACACTTCACCCCGCCGGACTCAAATCTAAACAAGGGGTGAATGTGGTAAACCACTTTTATCGTTCACTATCGTTACACTATAGTTATCACTGTTATATCGTTACTCTATGGTTATCACTGTTCACACTGTTGTATCACTATACGAGGTCGCCTCTTGTCACGCTGCTATACCTGGGCTGACCACTGCTGACTCCGCCCATGACTCCACCTACCTGCCGAGATATAAAGGTAGTCGACTGGCTGGCATTCCTCCTTGTTGTATCCGATCACCCACGAGGGTGGGCTCTGTTATTTAGCCAATAAAAACCTATAGTTACTTTCTTAACTCGTCACTTTTCATTGGATGAATTGATAGGTATATCACTCCCTACATGGAGGTCCATATCATTGATGTATACCACAAAAAGCAAGGGACCTGGTTCTGAGCCCTGTGGATCCCCAGTGGAAACATCCTTCCAGTCACACAACTACCCGTCGACCTTTACCCTTTGCATCCTGCCACAGAGCCAATTTTGGATCCAACTTGCCACTTTCCTTGGATCCCATGGGCTTTAAATTTTTTACCCATGTCTTCTGCCCCCACACACAGGTTACGTTTTTGGTCTCCAAAAGGCCATACTCTCTCCTTAGTTATCATCTTGCTCGTTATGTATTTATAAAAGATCTTTGGATTTTCCTTGTTTCAACTTGTTAATATATTTTCATTCCCTCTCTTTGCTTTCCTTGAGACATGGCTACCGGAAAATCATGACTGGAAAGTAAGCATTGCAGTATATAAGGTATTCAGAAATTATAGCGAGAGGGAGTAAGTGGAGGTGGTGTAGCTCTACTTATTAGAAATATCATAATGGCAGTAGAAAAAAGTGATGCAGCTCTCAGCAAGACATAAATAGAATTCATGTGGATAGAGATGGAAGACAGGAAAGGATCAGTCACATTAATAGTGTAGTCAACAGTCCACCTAATAGTGGAAGAGAGTTGGAGGAATACATATGCAGACAGATTAGTGAAATTAGTAAAAAACCTAGAATAATAATCATGGGGTATTTCAAATACCAAGATATTATTTGGACAATTGAGGCAGGTAAAGGGGATAAGGGAATGGAGTTCCTACAATGTGTACAAGATTCCTTTCGAAAACAACATTTATAAAGCCCAACAAGTGATGAGTCACTATTGGATGTAATAATGGAGAATGTGCCAGAACAGATAAGCGGAACATCGAGGCAATATTGACCATAATATATTATATGCTTTAAGATAATAATTGAGAAGGACATAATGATGACAAAGTGCAAGGTAATAGGTTAGACAACTGCTGATTTTGAGGGGCTGAGAGTAGCACTTGGAAATTAAAAGGACAACATTGGCAAACAGTGACTTACAACAGCAATGGGAAACATTTAAATGAGTATTCAATAGAATCCAGAAAAATATATTCTGCTTATGAACAAGAACAAGATAAACACTCAAGAGTCACCGTGAATGAATAAAGACATAAGGGAAAAATTGAACACATGGAATGTGGCATACATTAAGTACATGGACGACAGGGGAGAGTATGATAAGGTAGAACATGAAGGGATTAGAGGAGAATTCAAAAAACAATTAGGAAGGCAACCACGAACTATGGAATTAAATTATCAAGGAACATAGAAGAAAATATTAAAATATTTTCCAGGTATATAAATAAAAAAGGAATATCAGGTTTGGAATAGGGCCAGTAAGTGATGGAGAGGATAATATCACAGGCAGCAATATAGAAATGGCAGTGATTTTAAATAATTCATTTGCTTCAGTATTTACCAGGTAGGTAGAACAGGTGGAGACGACATTGGAATATGAGGTTAATAATGAGTTAACTGCAATTAAATTAAAATGAAGAGATATACTAAAGAAACTGATCAAAATCAAAGGGCATAAAACTCCTGGTGTTGATGGATTACATCCACGCATTTTAAGAGAATCTAGGGAAAAGATAGTTGAGGCATCACAACACACATTTAATAATTCGTTAGAAAAAGGTGTAGTGCCAGAGGACGGGTGGATAGCTAACGTAACACTTTTATCAATGAAGGGAGATAGACCATGTCCATGGAACTATAGACCAGTCAGATTAAATCGGTGGTAGGAACAATAATGGAAACGCTACTAAAGGAGAAAATAGAAGAACATCTAGAAATACTCAGCATGGATTTCAAAAGGAAAAGTCTTGCTTAACCAATCTAGTTGAATTTCTTGAAGAGGTAACAGAGAGAGTAGACAACGGTAACGCAGTAGATGTAATCTATCTAGATTTTCACAAGGCCTTTGATACGCTATCCAATAAGAGTCTAATAAATTAGGTCAGGGAATGCGGAATCAGGGGACAAGTAGCAGAATGGATAGCTAGCTGGATTCAAGACTGAAACACAGAGTGGGGTAAAGCGTAGCAATTCAGAGAGGCAGAAGGTGGGTAGTGGTGATCTACAAGGATAAGTGCTGGGACCACTGTTGTTCAAAATTTATATTAACGATTTAGACATTGGAATCAAAAACACAATTATTACATTTGTGAACGACACCCAATTGGAGGGGATGGCCAATACTGAGGAGCACTGCAACAAATTACAAGAACACATTAAAAACGTGCAGAATCGTTATAGAATGAGCAAATTAAATTTACCACAGATAAATGTGATGTATTATATTTTGATAAGACTAATAGCGAGGTTACATATTACTTGGAAAATATAAATCTATAAAGGGGTAGAGGAGCAAACGGATCTAACATAGAAACATAGAAGATAGGAGCAGGAGTATGCCATTCGGACCTTCGAGCCTGCTCTGCCATTCAACGAGATCATGGCTGATCATCCAAACCCTAGCACCCGGTCCCTACACCGACAGCCATCCCACCCAAGCCCTATCCCCATAACCCCGTAACCCCACGTATGTAATCCCCCCTAACACTAAGGGCCAATTTTAATCATGGCCAATCAACCTAACCCGCACATCTTTGGACTGTGGGAGGAAACTGGAGCACCCGGAGGAAACCCACACAAACACGGGGAGAATGTGCAAACTCCACACAGACAGTCACCCGAGGCCGGATTTGAACCCGGGTCCCTGGCGCTGTGAGGCAACAGTGCTAACCACGATGCCACCGTGCTGCCCTAGGAGCACAAATACACACATCACTGAAAATTATCGACAGAGTTTAACAAATCCATACAAAAAGCAAACCATGTACTAGGGTTTATTTGTAGATGGATAGCATTGAAAAGTAGCGAAGTTCTGCTAAACTTCTATCGAACCTTGGTGAGGACTTGGTTAGACCACCCTTGGACTACTCTGTGCAACTTTTGTCGCTATAAAAATTAAAATGATATGGAGGCACGTGAAAGGGTGCAGAGCAGATTTACAAAGATGATACAAGAAATGCGAGGGGACACCTATCATGAAAGGATGAACAGCCTGTGTATCCTTTCTCTTGAACAGAAAATGCTGAGTGGTGACCTAAATGAAGTCTTTAAAATCATGAAAGGTTTTGATAGAGTAGAAACAGAGAGATTGTTTCCACTTTTGTGGAAGATCAAAACTGGAAGTCATCAATATATGACAGTCACCAAGAAATCAAATAGGGAATTCAGAATTAACTTATTTACCCAGAGAGGGATGAGAATGTGGAACTCGCTACCACAGGGAGAGGTTGAAGTGAATAGTACGGATTCTTCTAAGGGGCGGTTAGATAAACTTATGAGGGAGAAGGACATAGAGTGTTGTATTGATAGAATTAGACGAGGAACACGGGATGAGTCTCGAGTGCAGCTTGATCTCCAGCTGAGTTAATTTGGACAAATGGCCTGTCTCTGCACCGTGTATCCTATGTAATCGTATGCAACCCCTGCTCTTTCTATACACCTCAAGGCTTTCTGTATAAGTGAGCTCTCAGTCTCTGTCAAAGGATTCCCTTATTTCATGTATGTTTCCCTGTATGCTTCTTGACATCCAGTGGGCCCTAGATTTGATTGTCCAGTCCCATCCTTTTTGTCACCTGTGGCTAAGTGGGTAGCACACTCACCCCTGAGTCACAATGCTGTGGGTTCAAATGCCACTCCAGTGACCTGAGTACTTAAATCTAGGCTGACACTCCAGTACATTGCTGAGTGTGCGCTGTCTGAGGTGCCGGCCTTCAGATGAGATGGTATACAAAGGCAACTTCTGCATTCTCAGGTGGATGTAAAATACCCCATGGCACTATATCGAAGAAGAGCAGGGGAGTTAGCCCCGGTGTCCTGGCCAATAATTTACTCTCAATCACCGTAAAAAATCAGATAATCTGGTCATTATCTCATTGGTGTTTGTTGGACCTTGCTGTGTGCAAATTGGCTGCCGCATTTCCCACATTGCAACAGTGACTCCACGTCAAATGTACTTCATTGGCTGTAACGCGATTTGAGACGTCCGGTGGTCGTGAAAGGCATTATATAAATGCAAGTCTTTCCTTTCCTATTTTCTTTGTGGGAACATATTGGCAGTGAACCCTTACTATCTCCTCCTTGAATGCCTCCCATTGCACTGACACTGATTTACCTTCAAGTATATTTTTCCAGTTCACTTTTGCTAAATGACATCTCAGCTTCTTAAAATTGGTCTTTCCACAATTGAAAACTTTTACACTTGATCTATCTTTGTCCTTCTACATAAGGGGAGATTTAATATAGATAACCTAAATTTTGATT
Source organism: Somniosus microcephalus (assembly GCF_052327205.1). Classification (NCBI taxonomy): domain Eukaryota; kingdom Metazoa; phylum Chordata; class Chondrichthyes; order Squaliformes; family Somniosidae; genus Somniosus; species Somniosus microcephalus. The sequence continues at coordinate 766,836 of NW_028225180.1, forward strand.
GGATTTGAAAGATTACATAAATCTATTTTATTCCAGTGGCAGAATGGTGGGTAACCAAAGGTTACAGATTTAAGGTAGTAGGCAAAAGACCCAGAGTAGAGATGAGGAGAACTTACTTTACACAGTGAATTGTTGCGATCTGAAATGCACTGTCTGAGAACGTGGTGGAAGTAGATTCAATAGTAACTTTCGAAAGCGAATTGAATAATTAGCGAAGAGGAACATTTTTTACAGGGCTCTGGCTAAAGAGTAGGACTGATAATACAGCTCATTGAAAGAGATGGCATGGAAATGTTTGGCCGAATGTCCTCCTTCTGTGCTGTACCATTCGATCTTTGTATGAGCACGAGACAGATAGATAGAATAGGGAGAGTGAGTGACAGAGAGAAAGAAAAAAAAGACAGAATGACTGGGAGAGGTACAGATGTGAAGAAATTAATTTAAAAGGGGAATAGGATAAATACTTGAGAGGTAACAATTTGGAGGACTATAAAAAAAGAACTGGGGAATGGGACTAATTGGAGGGGTGAGGCCATGGTGGGAATTGATCTGATGGTTGTGAATATTCAGAACGAGGCATTTCCCGATCGGGAGCAAATGCTGCTCAGCGAGCAAAAGGGTGATGGTGAACGGGAAATGGTAGGATGTGGGCTGCAGAGTTGTGGATGAGCTCTTGCTTATGGAGGCTTGTAACTGGGAGGCCAGCCAGGAGAATATTGGAATAGCCATGTTGGAATTTAACCAAGGCACGGGTGAGGATTTATGCAGCAGATAGGCTGAGGAGGGACTGAGACTGTCGATATTATGGAGGTTGTAGTAGGCAGGACTGATGTTTCAGAGAATATGAGGTCGGAACTCAGCTCAGGTCAATGAGAATGCCAACGTTTCGAAAAGTCTGGTTCATCTTCAGGCATTGTTCTGGAAGGGGAAATGAACTGGCAGATAAAAAAGGGAGTTTGTGACAAGGACCGAAGACAATGGCTTTAGTCTTCCCAAATTTAAATGACAAACACAGCAATACAGAGAGACGTGGTGTACCTATCTAATTGATGGATGTGGAGAAGTAACAGGAACAACAACAGCAGCAAGGACGAGAGAGTAACTTATGAGAATTGTAATAAAGTAGGCAAAGTTAATAGCTGGATACAGAGACTTACCAGGAACAATATTCGCAGCAAGGAGGGGAGAGTACAAGGCAAGAACAGTAATGCAGTTAATCAAGGTTTAGACAAATAAAACAGGATAGAGAGACTTACCAGGTACACCAACAACAGCAAGGAGTGGATAGTAAATGCATTCAATTGTCATAAGCCCGTAATAGATCTTATTTGCCAATGATAGATAATCATAATATGTAGAAAGAAAGTCAAACGCCCAGGAGAAACTCTTGCCCATTGTTGTAACATTCCAATCGACTGTTCTCAGATACCGACTCACTCTCTGTTGAGCAGCACACTGATCCCTGTTAGTGCCAGAGGTGATGCTCTCACTGACACTATGGGATAACAAAATGAAAGGAGCCCCTTATTAATAAAAGAGGGGAACCCTGCTCTGATGCAATTAAGGGTCATGGAGAATGACATTAAATACAGTCACTGAACAAACAGCTTCAGTTAACCCGTGGAGACTGATATGAATTACAGTCACTGAACAAACAACTTCAGTTAACCCCTTTCAATCCTGCACGTTTTGTAACACAGTAAAGTAGAACATTTCTTCTGTCTGGATAGGATATATGAGGGTTGCTGAGGGAAGGAATGGTGAAATTGAGCAAGATCTGGCCGGAACCTTCCAGTCCTCATTGGATATGGGAGTGCGGCCAGAGGCTTGTAGGGTTGCAAAAATTGCTACTGTTAAGAAAGGAGAGAGCGGTAAACCCTGCAACTACAGGCCAGTCAGGCAAAGGTCAGTGGTGGGGAATCTTCTAGAGGTCTTATTCCCGATAATTTTGATTGAGTTCTTTGATTAAGTAATGGAGAGAGCTGATGAGCATAATGTGGTTGACGTTGTTTATACGGAATTTTAAAACACATTTTACAAAGTGCCTTTGAATAAACTTGTTAGCACCAAAGGGACAGTAACAGTGCGGTTCTGACATTGGCTAAGAGACAGAAACCAAAGAGCAGTGGTAAATGCTTTTTGTTCAGCTTGGAGGGAATTATGCAGTGATGTCACCCAGGGGTCGCTATTCGGATCGCTGATCATTTTGATAAATATTAAACATTAACGTATCGATATATATAAAAGGATTTGTCTCTCTGTCTGTCTCTATGTCTGTCTCTCTGCCTGTCTCTCTGTCTGTCTCTCTGTCCGGCTATAAAATGAAAAGTTACAGAGCGTACATGTGTAATATCAAAAGAAAGCTCATCATTAGGTGACTCATGTAGGCGTATTTACTTTTTGCTCAGACAAAAATTGTGCTGACGGTCGGACAAAAATTTTGCCGATGGCATCGAAAAAACATTCAAAATTATGCTCATTATCCGCTCATTTGCATCGAGTGGGGGTGGGTTCATTGTGTGTGCGGGCGGGCCACCCTACAGTTGAGTGACGTGCTAATTGATCAATCCTACATTTCAGTGACCTGACGGTTGAGCAATCGGTGCATGTGTGGGCGGGCCTTATCATTCTGAACCGAGGCGAGTGGCCGCCATCTTGATTCCAAACTCTTCATTTCTTTTTCCCACTTTCTGCGGGTTTCTTTTCAAATCTACATTTCCACCAAAAAAAAAGTTGCATTTAAAACACAAATTGTTTTTAAAAAAGTTAATTTATTTGTAAATCTTTTCTCTAACATCTAGAATTTTCCTACCTTTCACCGTTTTTCCAGGCCTGTAAGCCTGGGCCTCTGTTGCCCAGCCACACCCGAGCTAGGCACCTCCCATCACGCTCAACAAGCGGCTCGTGATGACTGCCATCTTTGTGAAGGCTGGAGGGGCGGTCCTGAGCCGAGCATCGCCACCGCTGCCATCTTAGTAAAGGCGGGTGGAGTAGGCGTCAGCACACGCGACTTGAGTCCGTCCGGGCCTCACGCGTTAGGTTGCGCGGTGGCCTCTCTCCGCTCCTGAAGCCGGCTCGGGTGGGGGGCGGGGCTCGGGAGATCGGGGTTCGGCAGATCTGGGCTCTGGGGGGGCGGGGCTCGGGAGATCAGGCCTCGGGAGATCGGAGGGGGGCGAGCATCGGGAGATGGGGGGGCGGGGTCGGGAGATCGGGGGCGGTGGTCGGGAGATCGGGCCTCGGGAGATCGGGGCTAGGGCGGGCGGGAGGCGGGGCTCAGGAGATCAGGCTTCGGGTGATCGGGGGGCGGGGCTCGGGAGATCGGGTCTCGGGAGATCGGGGGCGGGGCTTGGGAGATCGGGCCGCGGGATATCGAGGGGCGGGAATCGGGAGATCGGGGGGCGGGGTTCGGGGAGGCGTGGGCCGTGGCTCAGGGGGGGGCGGGTGGCGGGTCTCGGGCTGACAGGGCGCTCCCCTCGCCCCCTCTCCCCCCTCCCAACCTCTCCCCCTCTCCCCTCCTTACCATCTCCCCCTCCTTCCACCCTCTCCCTCCCGCTTCTTTCCTCCTCCCCCCTCCTCCCCCTTCTTCCCCCCTCCTCCCCTTTCTTCTCCCTCCCCCGCTCCCCATTCATCCAACCTCCCTCCTCCCGCTTCTTCCCCCCATCCCCCACTCCCCTTCTTCCCCCCTCCCCCCTCCGCCTTCTTCCCCCCTCCCCCTCCCCCTTCTTTCCCCCTCCCCCTCTACCTTTTTCCCGCCTCCCCCCATCCCCCTTCGTCCCCCTCCCACCCTCCACATTCTTCCACCCTCACCCGCCCCCCTTCTTCCCCTCCCCCTTCTTCCCCACGCCCCCATCCCCCTTCCTCCCCCTCCCCCTCCCCCTTCCTCCCCCCTCCCCCTTCTTCCCCCTCCCCCTCCCCCTTCTTACACCCTCCCCCTCTAACTTTTTCCCGCCTCCCATCCCCCTTCGTCCCCCTCCCACCCTCCACATTCTTCCACCCTCACCCGTCCCCCTTCCTCCCCTCCCCCTTCTTCCCCACTCCCCCATCCCCCTTCCTCCCCCTCCCCCTCCCCCTTCCTCCCCCCTCCCCCTCCCCCTTCTTCAGCCCCTCCCCCTCCCCCTTCTCCCCGCCTCCCCGCTCCCCCTTCTTCCCCCCTCCCCCTCCCCCTTCTTCCACCCTCCCCCTCCCCCTTCTTCCCCCCTCCCCGCTCCCCCTTATTCCCCCTCCCCCTTCTTCCCATTCCCCCTTCTTCCCACCTCCCCCTGCTTCCCCCTCCCCCCTCTCCCCCCTCCCACTACTTACACCCTCCCCCTTCTTCCCCCCTCGCCCTTCTTCCCCATCCCCCTTCCCCCACTCCCCCTTCTCCGCCCCTCCCCCTCCTTCCCCCTCCCCCTTCTTCCCCCCTCCCCCTTCTTCCCCTCCCCCCTCCCCCTTCTTCCCCCTTTCCCCCCCTCCCCCTTCTTCCCCCCTTCCCCCTCCCCCTTCTTCCTCCCCTCAACCCTCCCCCTTCCTACCCCTCCCCCCCTCTTCTACCCCCTCTCCCCCTCCCCCTTCTTCCCCCCTCCCCCCTCCCCCTTCTTCCCCCCTCCCCTTCTTCCGCCACTCCCCCTCCCCCTCTCCTCCCTCACCCTCTCCCCCTCCCCTTCTGCCCCTCTCCACCTTCTCCCCTCCTCCTTCTTCCACCCTGCCCCCTTCTTCCCCCTCCCCCTTCTTCCCCCACTTCTACCACCTCCCCCTTCTTCCCCCTTCTCCCCCTCCCCCTCATTCCCCGCTCCGCCTTCTTCCCCCCTTCCCCCTTTCCTCCCCCTTTCCTCCACCTCCCCTTTCCTCCCCCTTCCCCTTTCCTCCCCCCTCCGCCTCCCCATTCCTCCCCGCTTCACCTCCCCCTTTCCTCCCCCTACCCCCTTTCCTCCCACCCTCCACCTCCCCCTTTCCTCCCCCTCTCCCCCTCCCCCTTTCCTCTCCCCCTCCCCCTTTCCTTCCCCCCTCCCCCTTTCCTCCATCCCTCCCCCTTTCCTACCCCCCTCCCTGTTTCCTCCACCCCTCCCCCTTTCCAAACCCCTCCCCTTTCCTCACCCCTCCCCCTTTCCTCCCCAACTCCCCTCACCGTGCACCCCTTTCCTCTTCTCCTCCCCTCCCACCCTCCCCTCTCCCTTTCCTCCCCCCTCCCCCTTTCCTCCACCCCCTCCCCTCCCCCTTTCCTTCCCCCTCCCCCTTTCCACCCCCTCCTCCTTTCCTCCCCCGCCTCCCCGTTCCCCCCTTCCCCCCAGTCGCTCTCTCTCTTACCCCCAGTCGTTCTCTCTCTTCCCCCCAGTCGCTCTCTCTCTTCCCCACCAGTCGCTCTCTCTCTTCACCCCAGTCGCTCTCTCTCTTCCCCCCAGTCGCTCTCTCTCTTCCCCCCAGTCTCTCGCTCTCTCTCTTCCCCCAGTCGCTCTCTCTCTCCCCTCGAGTCGATCTCTCTCTTCCCCCCAGTAGCTCGCTCTCTTCCCCCCAGTCGCTCTCTCTCTTCCCCCCAGTCGCTCTCTCTCTCTCTTCCAACAACAACATGCCCTCAAAAGACCCTCGGCACCACCGGGCACTTCAGCTAGTGTATAAATATAAAGGGCATAACTTGAACATTTGCAAATCACACGAACCTTGGTAATGTAGTAAACACTGAGTGGGATTGTAGTAGACTTCAGGAGGACATAGACAATCTGGTGAAATGAGCAAAGCATTGAAAGGTGTCGTCGACGGTGCTATTATGTGTTACTTACGCAGCAATAATCTACTGACCGATGCTGATTTAGCGTACAGCCAGGAGCACTCGGCTGGAGACTTCACTACAGCCTTGGTCGAAACATGGAAAAAGAGCAGAATTCGAGAGCTGAGGTGAGAGTGACTGCCCTCGACATCCAGGACAGCATTTGAACAAGTGCGGCATCAAGGATACCTCGTAAAATTGAAACAATTGGAATGAGGGGGACAACTCTCCATTGGCTGGAGTCATACCAACCACAAATTAAGATGGCTTGTATTTGTTGCAAGTCAATATTGTCAGCCCCAAAGCATCGCTGCAGTAGTTGCTCAGGTTAGGTTCCTAGGCTCAACCAACTTCAGTTGCTTCATCAATGACCTTCCCTCCAACGTATGGTCAGGCAAGGGCTAGTTCAATTACAATATCAGTGTTCACTTCCATTCAAAACTTCGCAGATAATGAAGCAGTCCATGCCCGCATGCAGCAAGGACGACTTTCAGGCGTGGGCTGAATGGTGGCAAGTAGCCATCGCACCACAGACGTGCCAGGCAAAGACGATCTCCAAAAAGAGCCACCTCCCTGTGTCAGTCAATGGCAATATCATCGCGAAATTCCTCACCATCAGTATTCTAAGGGTCACCTTTCACCAGAAGCTTAACTGGACCGGGACCAGCAACGTAAAAATTGTGTCTAAAAAAGCAGGTCAGAGCCTGGGTATTCTTCGGCGATTATCTCAGCCCCTGACACCCCAAAGCCTTTCCAGCATCTACAAGGCAAAAGTAAGGAGTGTCATGGAATACTCTCCAGGTTTCTGGATGAGTGCAGCTCCAAAAACACTCAATATGCTCGACATCATCCAGTACAAAGCAGCTGGCTTGATTGGCAACACATCAACCACCTTAAACGTTCACTGCTTCCACCGCCGGTGCACATTGGCTGCAGTGTTTACCATCTACAAGATGCACTGCAGCAACTCGCCAAGACATCTTCGACAGCACCTCCCATACCCGCGACCTCTATCACGTAGAAAGACAAGGGCAGCAGGCGCATGCAAACAAAGCACCTCCAAGTTACCCTCAAAGTCACACAACTTCCTTATTTGGAAGCATAGCGCCGTTCCTTCATCGTCGCTGGGTCAAAATCCTACAACTCCACTTGTAACAGCACCGTGGGAGAAACGTCGCCTCACGGACTGCAGCGGTTCAAGGAGGCGGCTCAATGGCAGCTTCTCAAGGGCAATGAGGGATGGGCAGGAAATGCTGGCCAAGCCAGCCATGGCACATCCCATGAATTAATACAAATTTAAACAAAAACGCTGAAGTTTAATGCAGAGAGGAGTGAAGGGTAAATCTGTGAGGAAAAAGGGAGGCAATATAATTTAAACTGTACAATTGTATCAAGCAGGAAAAGAGACACCTGGGAGTTTACGTACACAAGCCTTTGAAGATGGCAGGACAAGTTGACAAGATTATTAAAAAAACACATGGGATCCTTAACTTTGTCAGTAGGGGCAGAGAACAAGAGGAAAGAAGTAATGCTGAAACTTTATAAATCACTGGTTAGGCCTCGGCTGGTGTGTTGTGTCCAATTCTCGGCAGTACACATTAGGAAGGATGTCAAGGCCTTGGCGTGGGCACAGAGGAGATTTACTACAATGATACAAAGGTTGAAGGACTTAATTTATGTGGAGAGACAAGTGAAGCTGGAATATTCTCCAGATAGCACGCAATATAAAAGGGTATTAAACTGGAGATTATTGCCGAGGCATAGAATATAAGAGCAGGGAGGTTATGATGGAACTGTACAAAACGCTAGTTAGGCCACAGCTGGAATACTGTGTGCAGTGCTGGTCGCCACACTATAGGAAGGATGTGATTGCATTGGAGTGGGTGAAGAGGAGATTCACCAGGATCTTACCTGGACAGGAGCGGTTCAGCAAGGAAGAGAGATTGGAGAGGCTGGGGTTGTTTTCCTTGGAGCAGAGAAGGCTGAGGAGGGACCGGTTGAAGTGTACAAAATTTTGAGGGTCATAGATAGGATTGGTAGAAAGGAACTTTTCCCTTAGTAGAGGGGTCAATAACCAGGGGACATAGATTCAAGGCATGAGGCAGAAGGTTTAGAGGGTATTTGAGGAAAAACTTTTTCACCCACAGGGTGTTTGGGATCTGGAACACTGCCTGAAAGGGTGGTAGATGCAGGTACCCTCGCAACATTCAAGAAGCATTTAGATCAGAACTTTAAACGCCAAAGTATACAAATCTTTGGGGTAAGTGCGGGAAAATGGGATTAGAATAGACAGGGCTTGATGGCCGGCGTGGAACGATGAGCTGAAGGACCTCTTTCTGTGCTGTATAACTCGATGACTCTATGACTCAGAAGTGACCCATGAATGAACTGCCTGAGGAACATGGACCCAACCGAGAAACATAATCTTACAGGGTGAACAGAAGGAGCTTTGTAATATCAGGACTGACAAACACAAACACTGTTTCAGATTAATGCTCTGGAATGTGATGCGTGGGGAATGACACTTATCTTAATTTAAACTGCTACTCTGGAAAGTACAGCACAGGTTTACGTACAGTGTAAAGCTCCCTCTACACAGTCCCATCAAACACTCCCAGGTAGTTACAGCTCGGGTTAGATATAGAGTAAAGCTCCCTCTAAACTTTCCCATCAAACACTCCCAGTTAGTAACAGCTCGGGTAGATACAGAGTAAAGCTCCCTCTACACTTTCCCATCAAACACTGCCAGGGCAGGTACAGCACGTGTTAAATAGAGAGTAAAACTCCCTCTACACTGGCCCATCAAACACTCCCTGGGCAGGTACAGCACGGGGTTAGATACAGAGTTAAGCTCCCTCTACATTGCCCCCTGATACTCGCCCAGGGCAGATACAGCTTTGGTGAGATGTAAAGCAAAGCTCGCTCTAAAAGGTCCCATTCTGTGTGTGTGTGCCTGTGTGGGGCTCAGTGCCACAGCGGTTGTGAAATCAGCTCACTAAGCAAAGGCCGGGGATGGAGCCTGGGCCTCTCCTGCTCTGAGTGTCTATTGGGGGCCTCAGTACCACAGCGGGTGTGAGATCAGGCTATCTCAACGCAGGCCATGATGGACCCTGGGCATTTCCCAATTATCATTGCCTCCCCAAAATCTCAGTGTTGTCCCTCCTTGGAATGGTTTGATTCAGTCTCTCTGTCAGATCAGTGTTGAGGTATCATTCCTGCTTCGCTCATCGCAGTATATTTAAATTAATCCACTTTCTTCTGGAAATAACTCTACTGTCGTTCCAACAAGTTGATATTGTTGAGCTGGCAACAGCTCAGTTCTGTGCCATTTTTGAAGATAAAAAATCAGGGATCACACCCAGTAATAAAGCACATTATCTCAAAGGATCATTAATAGCTCAAAGGGCCCACAGCACACAGAAATTTACAGAACCAAGAGGGAAACACATCTACCTCTGTCTATAATCTGCTTCTCGCTCCGTATTTGTCTGCGTTTGTCGATCTGCCTTCCATCTCTGTCTCACCCTCTATCTACCTAATAATATCACATCGGTCTATCTCCATCTGTCTCTCCTCTATGTCTGTTACCACCTCTCTCTCTCCCTGTCTACATCTATTATCTCTCTTCTCTCTATCTCCATCTATCTCTCCTCTATTTCTGTGACTCTGTCCATCTTCCTTCCGTTCTGTCGCGCCCACTCACTTAGTCTCGGCCTCTGTCTCTCTCACTCACTCTCTGTCCCTTTCACTCACTCTGTTTCTCTCACTCACTCACTCGCTGTCTCTCTCACTCACTCTGTGCCTCTCTCTCACTCATTCTGTCTCTCAAACTCACCCAATGTCTCTCTCACTCACTCTCTGTCCCTTTCACTCAATCTTTCGCTCTAACTCACTCTGTGTCTCTCTCTCACTCACTCGCTGTCTCTCTCACTCACTCTGTGCCTCTCTCTCACTCATTCTGTCTCTCAAACTCACCCAATGTCTCTCTCACTCACTCTCTGTCCCTCTCACTCAATCTTTCGCTCTCACTCACTCTGTGTCTCTCTATCACTCACTCGCTGTCTCTCTCACTTTCTCTGTAGTTTTTTACACAGCCGTTCTCTGTCCCACTCTCTATCTCTCTATCTCTCTGTCTCTATTACTCTGTCTGTCTCTCTCACTCACTTTGTGTCAGTTCAAATGCTTTATTGGCATGAAAGTTTACAGAGAACCATATTGCCAAAGCTTACATAGCAAAAAGGTACAGTTTTCCAACATTCTGTAGGTGTCAATCGATTTGACATTTGTTGGGTATATACAATATTACTTTTAAACAATATTAATTTTAAACAGTCTTTCTACTTCATTTGGTACGTTCAATATTAATTTTAAACAGTCTTACTTTTAAACAGTCCTCAGGTTGTGACATGTTGTTACATATTTAGCCCCAAGGTATGGTCTGTCTCCTTCTCCTAGGACTAATCTCAATTTTGACAGATCATCCAATTCCTTGAAATCTGGGGTTGTTTGGCTTAGCTTGTTGAATAATATGTTTCTTGATGTGTTGAATTTTTCGCATTTTAGGAGGAAATGCATTTCTGTTTCAACCTCGCCAGCCAGACATTGATCGCATATTCTATTCTCTCTAGGCTGCCAGGATTTCTTGTATCTGCCTTTTTCAATTTCCAGTTGGTGGTCGCTTAGTCTGTACCTGGTGAGGGTCTGTCTCTGTTTTGTGTCTCTGATGGTCGTGAGGTAGTCTGCCAGTTTATATTCTCTTTTTAGGGCCCGGTAACATTCTAATCTGCTTTGGCTTTCGGTTATTTTGTTCCAATGTTCCAGGTAGGTTTCTTTGCATTTTTTAATGATTTGGTTCACTCGGATTGGTGTTTGGACGGCTGTGTTGGTCTGGGGCTGGTCAGGGTCCGGCTGAGTACTTAGTTTCAGTAGCAGCTGACTCAGGGGACTCTTTTCTGGGTTTAGCTCTTGGGTCTGAAAGGCTTTGAAATGAAGGGTGTCTGGGGAGCTAGATTTGAGGTGATTTAGGAAGTTTAGTGCTCGTTTTTGGATGTTTATTATCAGTGGGTATCTGCCTAGTTCGGCTCTGCATGCATTTGTTGGCGTTTTTCTTTGGGTGCGAAGGATGCTTCGGCAGAATTCTGCATGTAGGGCTTCTATTGTGTGTTTTTCCCATTTAGTGTAGCTTTGGTGATTTAGCGGGCCCCATACTTCACTACCGTACAGTGCAATGGGCAGGATTATGCTGTCAAAAATTTTGAGCCAGATTTTGATTGGGATTTGGATGTTGTAGAATTTTCTTTTTAGTGCATATAGGGCTCTTCGGGCTTTTTCTTTTAGTGCATTCACTGCTATGCTGAAGCTCCCTCTCTCTCTCACTCACTCGCTGTCTCTCTCACTTTCTCTGTAGTTTTTTTCACAGCCTCTCACTGTCCCACTCTGTATCTCTCTATCTCTCTGTATCTATTACTCTGTCTGTCTCTCTCACTCACTTTGTGTCTCTCTCTCACTCACTCGCTGTCTCTCTCACTTTCTCTGTAGTTTTTTTCACAGCCTCTCTCGGTGTCACTCTGTATCTCTCTATCTCTCTGTATCTATTACACTGTGTGTCGCTCGCACACTCTGTATCTCTCTATCTCTCTGTCTCTATTACTCTGTGTCTCTCTCTCACTCACTCGCTGTCTCTCTCACTTTCTCTGTAGTTTTTTTCACAGCCGCTCTCTGTCCCACTCTGTGTCTCTCTATCTCTCTGTATCTATTACTCTGTGTGTCTCTCACTCACTCTGTGTCTCCCTATCTCTCTGTATCTATTACACTGTGTGTCTCTCTGTCCCACTCTGTATCTCTCTATCTCTCTGTCTCTATTACACTGTGTGTCTCTCTGTCCCACTCTGTATCTCTCTATCTCTCTGTCTCTATTACTCTGTGTGTCTCTCTCTGTCCCACTCTGTATCTCTCTATCTCTCTGTCACTATTACAGTCTGTGTCTCTCTCTGTCCCACTCTGTATCTCTCTATCTCTTTGTATCTATTACTCTGTGTGTCTCTCTCTGTCCCACTCTGTATCTCTCTATCTCTCTGTCTCTATTACTCTGTGTGTCTCTCTGTCCCATTCTGTATCTCTCTATCTCTCTGTATCGATTACTCTGTGTGTCTCTCTCTGTCCCACTCTGTATCTCTCTATCTCTCTGTCTCTATTACACTGTGTGTCTCTCGCACTGTCCCACTCTGTATCTCTCTATCTCTCTGTCTCTATTACTCTGTGTGTCTCTCACTGTCCCACTCTGTATCTCTCTATCTCTCTGTCTCTATTACACTGTGTGTCTCTCTGTCCCACTCTGTATCTCTCTATCTCTCTGTCTCTATTACTCTGTGTGTCTCTCTCTGTCCCACTCTGTATCTCTCTATCTCTCTGTCTCTATTACTCTGTGTGTGTCTCTCTGTCCCACTCTGTATCTCTCTATCTCTCTGTCTCTATTACTCTGTGTGTCTCTCTCTGTCCCACTCCGTATCTCTCTATCTCTCTGTATCTATTACTCTGTGTGTCTCTCACTGTCCCACTCTGTATCTCTCTATCTCTCTGTCTCTATTACTCTGTGTGTCTCTCTGTCCCACTCTGTATCTCTCTATCTCTCTGTCTCTATTACTCTGTGTGTCTCTCTCTGTCCCACTCTGTATCTCTCTATCTCTCTGTCTCTATTACTCTGTGTGTCTCTCTCTGTCCCACTCTGTATCTCTCTGTCTCTCTGTCTCTATTACACTGTGTGTCTCTCTGTCCCACTCTGTATCTCTCTATCTCTCTGTCTCTATTACTCTGTGTCTCTCACTGTCCCACTCTGTATCTCTCTATCTCTCTGTCCCTATTACTCTGTGTGTCTCTCGCTGCGTCTACCTCTCTCTCCCATTTCTGTTTTCCTCTCCCTATTCTCACAGTGAAAGAGGAGGCAATTGAGATATTGGATGGAATAAAAATTGATAAAATCAGCTGTTAGAAAGGCAGGCTGTACTTAAAGTAGATAAGTCACCAGGACCGGACGGAATCATCCTAGGATGCTGAAGGCAGTAAAGGTGGAAATTGCGGATGTACTGTGGCCATAAACTTCCAATCCTCCTCGAGTACGGGGCTGGTGCCAGACTGCTGGAGAATTGCAAATGTTACACACTTGTTCAAAAAAGGGCGGAAGGACAAGCCAGTTTAAACTCGATGGTAGTGAAGCTTTTCAAAACGATAATCGGGGAAAAGATTAACAGTTACTTGGACAAGTGTGGATTAATTAAGGGAACCTAGCACGAATTTCTTCATGGCTAATCATGTTTAACCAAATTGTTTGCATTTTCTGAGGAGGTAACAGGGAAGGTTGATAAGGGTAATGTGGTTGATGTGGCCTACATGGACTTCCAATAGGCATTTGATAAAGTGCCGCATAACAGGCTTGCAGCAAAGCCGAAGCCCATGGAATAAAAGGGGTAGTGGCAGCATGGATACGGAATTGGCAAAGTGACAGGCAACAAAGTGTCGTGGTGAACGGTGTTATTTCGGTCTGGAGGAAGGTATACATTGGTATTCCCCAGGGGCCGGTACGCAGACCACAGCTTTCCTTGATATATATTAATGTTATGGACTTCGGTGGACAGGGCACTCTTTCAAAATTTGTGGATGTCACAAAACTTGGAGGTATAGCGATCAGAGAGGCGGATAGGGATAGACCTCCCGAGGACATAGACAGGCTGGTGAAATGAACAGACACCAGGCAGATAAATTTTAATGCAGACAAGTGCGAAGCGATACATTTTGGTAGGAAGAACGAGGAGGCGCAATATAAACTGAAGGTACGATTCTAAAGGGGCGCAGGAACAGAGAGACCTGGGGGCATATGTACACAAATCGCTAAAGGTGGCAGGGCAGGTTGAGAAAGCGAGATAGAGAGAAACTGGTCCCATTAGTGGAAGGGTAGAGAATCAGAGGGCAGAGATTTAAGGTAATTGGCAGAAGTTCCACAGGCGACATGAGGAAATCCTTGTTTATACAGCAATTGGTTTTGAAGTGGAATGCACGGCCTGAAAGGGTGGTGGAGGCAGATTAAATAATGACTTTCAAAATGTAATTGGCTAAGTTACTGAAGGAAACAATTGCAGGGCTGAGGGTAAGGTGCGGGAGAGAGGGACTCGCTGAAGTGCTCTTGCAAAGAGACGGCACGGGCTCGACCGGCCGAATGGCCTCCTTCTGTGTTGCAACCATTCTATATTTCTATTCTCTGGTAACATCTTTATCTCCCATTTTCTTGCACTTTTTTTCTCTCTTCCTCCCTCTGCCTATCTCATTATTTGCTTCTCTTGCTCTCTCTGTCTATCACTCCCTTTCTTTCTTGCTCTTTGTCTCTCGCCCTCTCCAAACTATCACTGTCCATCTCTCTGTTTCTGCCCCTGTCTCTCGCTATGAACCACCCTTTGTCTCTCCCACTCTGTTTGTTTCACCTTGTCTCTCTTTTCACCCCCGTTCCCACTCTCTCTTTCTCTCTTTGTATGTTAATCCTTTTCTCTTTTATAGCCCCGCTCTCTCTGTCGCTGTGTCTCTCTCTCTCTCTCTCTCGCCCTCTCTCTCCCTCTCTCTGTCCCTCTCTCTGTCCCTCTCTCTGTCTAGGTCCTTCTTTCTCTCCCTTCTCTATGTTTTCCCTCTCCCTATCTGCCTCTCACTCTCGGAATGTGTTTTAGGCACTCTGTCTGTCGCTGCCTCTCTCTGTGTTGCTCTCTCTATCTCTAGTCTCACTGTCTCTCTATCTTTCAATGTCGCTTGCTCCTCTCCTCTTAGTCTCTCCCCATTCTCTGGCTCTCTCTCTGCTCTTTTCCGTCTCTCTCTGTGTCTTCCTCACAATCTCCCTCTCTCAGGCTCTCATTCTCCCTCTTTCATTTGTTCACGCTGTGTGAGTGTGTCTCTCTCCCCTCTTTCTCATTTTCTCTCTCTTTCTCTGCCTCTGTCTCTCTCAGCATCTATTTCTCTCTGTCTCCCATTTCCCGTTCTCTCTTTGTCTCTATGCTTCACTCTGTCTCTGTCTCCCTGTTTGTCTCTATCAATCAACCCCGGTCTCCCCCGATCTCCCTCTCTGTCTCTCTTTCTGCCTCTGAATCTCAGCCTTTTCGCTGTTTGTCTCTCCCTCTCGCCTCTTCTCTCTCTCTTTCGTTCCTCCTCTATCTCTCTCTTTCTCTCCCTATATATATACTGTAGGGTGGTACCGTGTACCCAGTCAGATCTGCCCCTGACTGTCTCTGAGCGGTTCCAATCGTTCCCACATCCCTGGGTTCTAGACACCGGACTTAGGTATAGGCGGCGATAC
Organism: Somniosus microcephalus; assembly: GCF_052327205.1. NCBI lineage: Eukaryota > Metazoa > Chordata > Chondrichthyes > Squaliformes > Somniosidae > Somniosus > Somniosus microcephalus. Next base: position 781,904 of record NW_028225180.1, read on the forward strand.
AGAATTAGTGTAGGCAACTGGTTTGGTACAAGAAAACCGTAATTTTATTAAAGGCACAGCAATATGCTCACAACACTGAAGATTACTAGAATAATTACAGGCATATAAAAAAGAACACCTATTTGGGAATGGGGAACACACGGCACATCGAGGGGAACAAACAGATTAATAATCCCCCTAACCTTGTCCCACCCCCAATACCTAACTAGATTTAGCTAGGAGGGGCCAGGGATTTATGCTCATCAATGCGGTTCCTTTTTGATGGTTCGAAACCTGTCAATCAAGCCGGTTGTGGTTTTGGGGTTTGCGCTTGTTGTCCTTGGGCCTGCCGTTGTCACGTGGTCCCAGGGCGCGGCGATGGAGTTGTCTGTGCGAAGTACCCCTCCTTTTTCCTTCTTTAGAGTAAGTTCTTTTGTTGGGTACTTCACCTTGCAGGAATGGTTGTTCTTCTGGTGGTGATTTGTTTGCTGACGGTTTTGTTGCAGTTGGGGCTCAGTTGTCGGTTTACTTTGATTTTACTACCCACGCTTCGAATGCCAGCTTATAATGCCCGCTTGACCCACACACTTCTTTATGCTGCACTTCTCTGCTTATCGGCCTTGCCGTTCATCTCATCTCGCCTGCCCACTTGCTGCCCTCTGTGTCTTGTATGCATTGAGTCGGGTCCCGTTCTCCTTCCCGCGTTTGGCCCCCAGTGTTGTAATGGGTGTCCCCGGTGTTGAGAGAGGCAAGAGCGAGCCAGCACAAGAGCGAGAGACACTTAGCTACCGGTGGGCCTATAATTTTACCCGTTTCTTCACCCCTGCGCGCCAAATCAGGTTAGTTATTTCTTTAATTTTGGCGGGCTCGTCTAAAGTGATTACAGTCATCCACTTTAACTGTTTTTGGGGTGGTTTTTTCCTTGATTAATGGCTTCAATACCCTGGCTGTTCGTCATTTATGAAATGTAATCGTCTTTCCCTGCTCTGCTAGCTAATTTGAAGCTGTTACCGATTATTTATGCAAAAAGTTAATTGCCTCAACATTAGGTCTATCCTGAGTTGATCTGTTTCCAAGATGAAGAATGCATATTCTGTGTTTACCTAGCTGTCTGGCTTTAGAAAATGACAAAGTCTTCCACTCAGTTCCATGCATGTTAGGTTTCGTTTCAGGATTTGATTGGGCCTGCCTTTTGCAGGGCCTTGTCCTTTAAAATTCCTGCAGGTGTCTGTCATGAGGTTTCAGAAGCCATTTTCTTTTGGGTACCCTTATTAATTACTTGTCCATGCAGGGTACCTTTATCAATAACTTTTGGGGAATGTGGGAATTTTGAGAACCCTACACTCCCCCGTGTTGATACTAAACTCGCTTTAAGTATCATCCTGTCAAGGTGAGCAAAATGTCCGTCCCTCCATAGTAAATCTTCCGCTGTAATTACCTATATATGATCCCATGAAACATGCATTTCCCATTCTATAAAAATGTAGTGTACATTAGCATACATAGGCAGAATACAGTCGCTTACACACATCCAAGCATGCAGGGGGTCCAACACCACTGCACCACTTGTAACACATACATCTTTATTAAAATAACACGTCAAAAGCCTTTATAGAAACAAAACACTAAAAAAAGAATATTTATTCTGAAATACAAAATAGAAGATTCAAACAGGTTTATCTCCCTCCACCTTAACATAGTGCTCCTTCCAGCTCCTTTGGTTTCGGGATTCTAGTATCTGGCCTTACACCTTGCACTGAGTGCACACTTGGTACAATACTATTCCCAGCTGGAAAATCACGAGGATGTGGGAAGCCAGTCTAATCCATGAAGGGAACTCTATGTTGTCAAAAATGTCCCACCAGGGTGGAACCACAATATCCAATATTTTGGCCCCTATCTCTGCCGTCTTCTGCGGCAGACTGTAGAAATATTTCTGTGAGACTATTACAGCTTTTAGTATTTTGGTAAGGTTTTCTGGTAGAGGGGGGATATCGTAGCCGAAATCTGCTACATATTTTTGCAGGTTGGTGAAATACTCTTTTAGAGTGAGGTGAGCAGTGGAGGGTTCAGGAATGGGGCCAATCAGTTCCTGCGCCACTCGAAATTCTGCCTCGGGTTTAAAGCAGAAACTGCTGTCACATACCAGACACCAGCTATGCTGTCCATACTGGTATCGGGGCGCACCTGTGGTGACACAATATGTCCCACCTCCAATATATGCTACCTGTGGGGGAACATGTTCTTGTGCCATTACCTCCATGGTACAGTTTATAGGTTTTGTGCCAGCAGCTTTAAACCCGCACTGTGGTTTTGAATAGGCGTTCAAGTGCTGGGGACACAGTATTATATGTGCTCCCCGGTTCCGGCACCCCGAGAGGTCAGTACCTGTCATAGCGTGCTCCCACTTTATGACATAAGGTGGGACCGCTGTGAAACGGATGTGTGCACCCCCTTGAATGACTCCAATATTCTCTAGCCTGTATACTGGCGCGGGCCTGTCCATCCCACCCATGACCGGCATCCTTACTACTATACTCATGATAGTATGATTTGAATGTCCACAATCTACTGGGACAATGTAGGCCTCAGACGCTAGCCGGAGTTGACACGGGCTTAATGCATTCTCAAACGGGTGGAGGGCTGCGAGGTGTTTTTTGCTGATCCAGGAGGGGACCAAACCATGTTTTAAATCCTCCAGATTACTGCGGCCCTCGCCCAGCAACCATGCCCCGTACAGTACACACGCCTGGTTCTGTGCAGCCTGATCTGAAACATTTCTGTCCTCTCTTATGAGGGCATTTACAGTCTTGGCGTGTCTTTCCAGCTCGGCTGTTATCTCTTTTAAATGGACCATTATGGCCTGGTCCTCGTGTATCTCTGAGCCTACTACCTTATTTTAATCCATTGGGATCTTCCTCAATTGTGTTTTTAGACAGTTTATCTGTGTCTGCAACTCTATGTCATCCAGTCTGTTGATAACAGAGCGCCCGGTGTTAAACGCTGTGAAACATCAGTCTAGGCTCCGCTTCTTTGTCTCCCCGCATTACCAAAATACTCATTGTGTGTGGTGTACAGTTCTGCTTTGTTTACATTGGCAAAATTAAACTCGTAAAATTTCCTAAACATTTCTTCTGACAGGGCCTGATATAGCTGTTCTGTATCTTTGGGGCACCACTCAGGTAATTGTACCTCGGTAAGATTCAGGATCATGGAAGCTACCATGTAGTGTACCCGCTGGTATAGCACCTTTTCAGTCGGCACTAGTACCAGCTCATTCCCTGGTCCCTTGGTGATGGCAGGGCACCCCACTCTGTGTGTCCTTGCTGCCTGGGTCTTGGGCAGGGACCTTTCGGGCGTGTGCCACTAGCTCAGTGGCTTTAACTGGGACTGGGAAATGCGGGACTGTGCAGGTATGTAGGTGGGAATCCCATTCCACCCCCTTCTCTTTATCCTGCAATGATGCGGAAAAGATGATGGATATGCCCGTCGGACAGGCCCTTTTTGAGCCCCACATGCAGACATAAATTCCTTGTTCCGACTCCCACCACTTATCCCAGCACACTCTAGTACCCCTTGGGTCCTTGTGACCGTCCGGTAGGTGTCGTTCCCCAGTCGTACCCAGTCACCTGTATGGTCCCTCATCTCCTTGCTCAGCTTTCAGAGCCACCACCACCTTCCCAGGGGAATCTGTCCTCTGCAAGTCAGGCACATGCGTTTCCCCTCAGTGACCCCAACGCGTGTGGCCACCACCTGTATGCTGGGGCATGGGAGGGAGGCCTCCCCGTAGGCCTCCCCGTAGTTTAACCCGGTCTGGCTATGTACTGGGTGGAGTTAGATCCCAGCCACCCTGCCCATTATCCCTCAAGGGAATAGATGGCGAGCTCCTCCACGCCTCATTCGCCACCCCCGGCAGTCACAACTGGTGCTGTCTCTCCTGAGCACCCATAAATGTGGGAGTCCTCCATGTCACCTCGCCTCCCAGTGCTCATTCCTATCAGGGCGAGTGGGAGTGCGCCCCCCTTCATCCTGAAATCCTTTCCAGCAAAGAGATACAAGAACATATTGCCAGGTCCCGAGAGATTCTCTGGCTTGGCTTGGCCTACATTTCGTTGTACTGCACCTGTGCACTAACAATGAAAATAAAAGTTGATTTGATTTGATTTTATTTTAGATACAAGAACATATAGCCAGGTCCCGAGAGATTCTCTGGCTTGGGTGAAACATAGTAAAGTCTTGCGACCTCGACTCAATATAAACACTTTTACAACAATACTATTTAAACCAACAATCAACGCGTTTAAACTTAAACTAAACACCCAAATTTAACAATATCACACTTAAATTATGTAAACTATGTACATCCGACGCCTGTCTCCAGGCAGCTAGCCTAAACCCTGTTCGGGCTGCAGCACACCGCTCCCTTCGGTGTGGCTGCACTGTCCTTTATTTTCGATCCCTCACAGCCTGTGGCTGCTGGCTGGGAACCTCTGTCTTTAGATTGACCTCTGACTCGGGAGGCTGTCCCTTTAAACGGGGGAGTCGGTGACCACGGTTCCTTTGGTTGTGGCGTTCGCGGGGATCTTCCAAGGACTTTGGCTGATGGGGTTGTTCTGGCTGCTGGGCCTTTAACACAAGCCACTGCCCACTCCTGTGCGGTCTGTGCACTTACCACTACCGCTGGCTGGAGATTTTCATCCTCAGGCTTTACCTCTCATGAACATGTGCTAGGGGTAGGCAACACTACGCAGCCTGATGCTTTAGGCTGAAGGTCCTCACCCTCAGGTCCCACCTCATCTAAACTTGTGTCAGGGGCGGGGTCTTCGCCCTGGGGTCCCTCCTCCTCTAAACCTGGGTCAGGGCTGGGGTCTTTGGCATCGGGTCCTACCTCATCTGAATCCCAGACGAGTGTGGGAGTGTCCCAATGGTGGGCGGGATGGACTCTTCCCTTAAACACGCCACTGTGCCTGTCTGTGCAGTCTGTGAACTTTCTCCCACTGCAGGCTGAGGATTTCCATCCTCAGACCTTGCCCCAACTGGCTGTTCTCTTTTCTCGGGCTTAAACAATTTGCACTGATTAATGTAACTAGCAGCTTGCTTTAAGGTCTCGTCCGCTGCCCTGAACGGGCCTTCAATGGACTCCCCATTCTTTCTCCTTACCGGGACAGGCATCTTAAGGGGCTTGGACCTGCTTTAGGTCTGGGGCCAAAGTTACCAATTGTGTGCCTCCCTTGTCATGGATTGTGGCTACCGGGCCTGCTCTACAAGGATCGCAGAACTCTCCTTCCCATGCCCCCTGCTTAGCCACCTCGACGGTCTTTTGGTTACCCTCCCACGTGGTATGCAGGGATCCTAAATCTATGGCCAAAGGTTTGGACATTTCCTCAGCCTGCTCATTTCCTGTGAATACCACTGGCTAAATGGGACCTCGTTAGAAAAGGGTGACTTGGTCGGTATTGATTTCTTTGTGGGTTCAATGACGAGACATTTATGAAAGAAGATGTCTTTTAATCTAAGTCTGTTCAACTCTTTTATACAGCTTTTACAGGAGACACGAAGCTTGTGATGCATCTAGAACGAAACTGAAACTAAACTCACTGCCTTGCTTCTCTCGGTCACATGCCCTCTGCTGGTCAGGCATAAGTAATCAATACCTGCAACTATGCTGGTAAGGCATGATAATCAAACAGGCAAATAACATCACTATTTGCTGATATCATTACATCTCCTTTTCTTAAAACAGAAGTATTTTGCCTTTAACTAACAACATGTTTTCTTTGTATTAATCTGCATTTTAACTGTAACACTTAATGAACTTACATTATCATTATCATGATCAAGGTTTTTTAACCTTGCTTTGTGTGTTCACATGAAATATGTCAATACACTAGAACTTGAAGAAAGGATAAGATAACATTACTTCCTTCTTGATGCGCTATCAATTCCTCATAAAAGACAGAGAGTTAATTAATAGGCTTTTATTAGCAAAGAACAGAACATGCCTCTCGTGGTTGCCTGGTATCCAAAAGGGCAGGGGGCTGCAGAGCAGTCACCTTTATACCCGGGCATGTGGGTGGAGCCAGGGGCGGAGTCAGCTGAGGCATGCATAGGCACAACAGTGTGCAACAACAAAAACAACAAACTGTGGTTTACCACACTTCTATAACAATAGTCCTTAAATTTGCTCAATGAGTCTCTCAGGAGGCTTCACGTGTCTTGAGGATTTTCTGATTGATTGTCCTTGAATCTGAGTTGTTGCCTCAGATGATTGGTTCTCAGCTGTGTGATCAGGTTGTTCAACAGTATCAGTCTCTTGACCTGCTGTGGCTGGTCCCATGAGAAGATCTCGAGATTTCTTCTCAGAACAGCACCCTCATCTGTCTGAATGGTGTATGATCTTGGTTGAACTTCACTCAGGACAGTTCCCTTCTGAGTCCATGTGTTTGTTTTGTCTTTCAACCTTACTTGGTCACCAGTGTGGAGTTCAGGTAGGTTTTGTGTTCCTCTGTCATAGGAGTACTTTTGCTTTTCTTTCTGTTGCTCTTTGAACTTCCTCACTTTCTCCCCCTCTTTTTTTTTCAGGAGGTTCTTCGGGATGGGTAGGTTTGACCTTAGCCGATGTCCCATCAGGAGTTGGGCTGGTGACTTACCACACTCGCGCGGCGTTGTGCGGCATAGAAGCATGCTCTGGTAGAAGTCAGTTCCACTGTCTTTTGCCTTGTACTTCAGTCTTTTCACTGTGTTTGCGGGCTCTCCTGGGTCAACAGCTCTGGACAGCGTGTCTGCTGTATACATCAGCTTACCCAGTGTGTAAGCAACATTCAGTTCATCATAGACTGTCTCTCCGTCGCTTTCCACAACGAGGAATCTCTTTACCAGGTTCAATCTCTCACATGCTTTTAAACCTAGTATGGCTTGCACATTCTTTGGCACCACGATTAATGCTAACGTGTGCTCTCTGTCCTTGTGTGTCACTTTGACAATGCATCTTCCTTTCACTGGTATTTCAGTACCTGTGTATCCTGTCACTTTCACTTTTATTCCATGTATCTTTGGTTTGGGTCTAATTTTCTTAAAATCAGTCTCTGATATCACATTAACTTGTGCTCCAGTATCCAATTTAAATGGAATATGTACGTCATTCACTTTTAGTGTCAACATCCAGTCTCTTTCTTCTTTTTTGTTTTCAGACACAACATCTACATAGAACTCCTCTATGTCGCTTTCATCTACTGCATTGACCTTGCTTTGTTGCACTTGGTTCTTGCAGCAACGGGCATAATGGTTGTTTTTGTTGCAACTATTGCATTTTTTACCATATGCTGGACACTCTTTTGGTGGATGCTGTGTACCGCATCGACTACATGTCTTTCGATTGTCCCTTTCATTTTTGTTCGCTGGCCACGCCTCTTTTTTCACATTGGCGCTCTTTTTGTTAAACGGTATGTATCCGTTCTTTCTCACTGCATCCACGTTGCAGCTATTGTCACTGAACAGCTCCTTTGCCTGCAACTTCACAGTCTCTGTAACCCCACACAGTGCTATGGCTATTTCCAGGTCTAGATCTTGCTCTCTTAGCAGTCTTTCCCTTAGACCATTATCTGGAATACCACACACCAGTCTGTCTTTTATCAGTGAGTCTGCCAGTCCCCCAAATTCACACGATTTGCTTCTGTTTCTCAGTTCAGTCACATACTGATCAATAGTCTCACCCGTTTTCTGAACACATGTGAAAAACCTGTGCCTCTCAAACATCACGTTACGTTTAGGTATGCAGTAGACCTCAAACTGTTCCATTATTTTATCTAGCTTCATTTTGTCTCCATTAGCAGCGAATGTGAAGTTATTATACACCTCCAGCGCTTCATCACCCACGACATGTAAGAACAGTGACGATTTCTTTTTATTACGTTGCTCGTCAGCTCCGATTGCTGATAAATACAACCCCACACGTTGTTTGAATCTTCTCCAACTGGCAGACTCGCTGATAAAAGACAGACTGGTGTGTGGTATTCCAGATAATGGTCTAAGGGAAAGACTGCTAAGAGAGCAAGATCTAGACCTGGAAATAGCCATAGCACTGTGTAGGGTTACAGAGACTGTGAAGTTGCAGGCAAAGGAGCTGTTCAGTGACAATAGCTGCAACGTGGATGCAGTGAGAAAGAACTGATACAAACCGTCAACTGAAGCGTCGCCGGTGGGAGTAAACCTTCCATTTTTCACTTTGTTAGCTATTCTCTAATGGTAAGTAACGATGTTCTCTTTTGGCTTGCTAATCTGTGGAGAGCTGATTTAACTTCAGATTTTTTCTCTTCATCTCTTTCAATCACTTCTGACACCATGTATTGATTTATTTGTGGGTTCAATGACGAGACATTTATGAAAGAAGATGTCTTTTAACCTAAGTCTGTTCAACTCTTTTATACAGCTTTTACAGGAGACACGAAGCTTGTGATGCATCTAGAACGAAGCTGAAACTAAACTCACTGCCTTGCTTCTCTCGGTCACATGCCCTCTGCTGGTCAGGCATAAGTAATCAATACCTGCAATTATGCTGGTAAGGCATGATAATCAAACAGGCAAATAACATCACTATTTGCTGATATCATTACATCTTCCGAATGGACCACCATGCTGGAGGCTCCAGTGCCCACTGAATATCTCCCCTGCACCGTCTTCACCCATGCCTTAACACAGGGCCTGCTCCCCTCATCGTTTTCAAGGGGACACAGGTCGATAGGCTGCGCTGGTTCTAGTCAGGGCTGTGGGTTGTATGGGTCTGATGGGGTCAGAGCACCGGTAGTGGCTGCTACCCTACCTGGGCCCGTCACAAGAGTCCTCATCGCGTCCAAAAATGACTCGACCGTGGCAGGAGGGATTCCTAACTCTGTCTTTTGTGCTGGGGCTGAGGAATTTTTTCCCTTGTTATCCTTCCAAGAATTTTTGCACTCCTTCCTCCAGTGTCCATCCTTCCCACACCCGTAACAGTTAAGCTTTGTGCTGGAAGGGTTATTCCCTTCCTGATGCCACTCCTTCCTACCCTGTTCGGGTTTACCTCATGCACCTTCTCCTTGGGTGGGTGTGCATCGGTTCCCCTACTATTCTTATAGGCTAGGGTCAACTGTCTGATCACCGTAAGTTTGGTGGTTGATGTAATAAAAAGTCTCACACATCAAGGAACTTTAAAGTAAGCTTTAAACAACTTATAATTAAACTATATACAAGAGCGGTCTTCACCATGCCTCTAAGAGAAGCTCCTTTACTATACTGAGCAGTTCAGTATTTATACTAGTCCAAACACAGGAAGTGATGTATGCACAGGAAGTGATGTATGCACAGAGTTCGCAGTTCACAGTTCACAGGAAGTGATGTGCACATAACTTCCTCCGGAAGTTATTATTATTATACATTCTTCCCTCCTGCGAGATTAGAAGGCTGTGGTCTTTGCTTTATTCCGCAGCCGCCGAACGAGGAAGAGTCACACCCGTTTGGATTCCCGTCGTAGAGGGTCACTGGTCCGTTTACATGCTGTTGGCCATTGGTCAGAGTCTGTGTGGCCTGAATTACCCTGTGAAGGGTCGGGGAGATCATGGCTTCGTGTACGAGCCCCAATAGCTGCAGAGTCGGTCTGTCTCTGTTCAGAGGGAGGTGCAGAGCTGGTCTGTGGCGGATCAGTACTCTGGTGCGCGGTACTGGGAGGGTCGCAACTTTGAGAACGGGGTTCTACGGGCACCAAGCTAGTTGGTGTCAGATCAGGATCCTGGAGAGGGGTACCCGGTTGGTACAAGAGGCTCCTGGTAAAATACCATCACTCGATGTCCCACTAGGTCCTGGTGGGCAGGGAGCCAGGTCCCGTAATGATACGGTAGATTCTCGGCCGTCGGGATATCGTATGTAGGCATAGGTGGGGTTGGCATCGGTTAGTTCGACCTCGTCTACGAGAGGGTCATTTTTAGATGTCCGAACGTATCTTCGGAGTAGTACAGGTCCAGGAGTAGTTAGCCATGATGGGAGGGATGTCCCATAAAATGAGTGACGCTGGAATCCAAAGAACCGCTCATGAGGCATACTATTTGTGGCTGTAGAAAGAAGTGACCGTATATAGTGCAATGCATCCGGAAGCACTGCTTCCCATTGCTGGTTTGGTAGGCCCCGAGATCTTAAAGCAAGATGTACAGAATTCCAGATGATACCGTTATACCTCTCTACCTGCCCATTTCCGATGGGATGATATGGCGTTGTTTTGCTTGTAGCAATTCCCCATTCTGAGAGGTAGTCCTTGAGTTCCCTTGACATAAAGGATGGACCCCGATCCGAGTGAATGTAAGCCGGCATGCCACAGAGAGAAAATACCTGCTCAAGGCAGCAGATTACTGTGGACGCCAGCATATTGGAGCAGGGGAAGGCAAACGGAAAACGTGAATATTCATCAATCATGGTGAGCAAATATGTGTTCCGAGTTGAAGAGGGCACTGGGCCCTTAAAATCGATGCTAAGTTGTTGCATCGGTTGGGTTGCGTGTATGAGCATACCATCTGAGGGGCGGAAGAACTGAGGTTTTAATTCTGCACAAAGCCGGCATTCTGAGCACATTTTCGTTACATCTCCAGTAGAAAAAGGGAGATTCCATGATCGTACGAAATGTAGCATGCGCGTAACGCCCGGATGATACAATCCATTATGGACATCCATGAGAGTAGAGGACGACATAGTGGAGCAGAATGCTTGTGTGAGGGTATCCGGGGCCACATTCTCCTTGCCAGGTCGATAGAGAATGGTGTTACCAAAAGAGGCCAGTTCCATCCTCCAAAGCTGTATTTTATTATTCTTAACTTTGGTTCATTTTCGATTATCGAGCATGAAGGCGACTGATCGCTGGTCCATGATTAATGTAAAGTGCTGGCGAGCTAGGAAATGGTTCCACTTCCGTACCGCCTCTATGATGGCTGTGGCTTCCTTTTCAACCGGAGGATAATGTAGCTCGGCACCTTGTAAGGTCCTGGACATAAATGCTACAGGACGACCTTCCTGATTTAGAGTAGCCGAGATCGCCACCTCCGAGGCATCACATTCGACTATGAAAGGGAGATTCTCATCGATGGAGTGAAGAGCCGCTTTCTCCAACTGTTTTTTGAGAAGTTTAAAGGCTGCAACAGCCGCTGTTTCCAATGGAAATGTTCCAGCATGCAGCAAGGGTTGGATTTTGTCTGAAAAATTAGGAATCCATTTAGCGTAATATGTAAACAGACCGAGAGCCCGACGTAAAGAAGCCGGATTCTTAGGTGACGGGAGCTCTTGGAGCGGGCGAAGTCTTTCTGGGTCTGGCTTAATGATACCATTGCCTACGCAGTAGCCAAGGGTGTTGATGGTCGGTTGCGACTCAACAGATTTAGATTCATTCAAAGTTAAGTTACGGTGATGGAGAGCATCCCGAAATTTTTGGAGGTTGTCGTCGTGTTCCTATTGATCGTGACCTGCAATAGTAATGTTATCAAGATAGGGAAAAGTGTCCCTTAAGTTTTCCTGCTTAACCAGGCCATCCATTGCCCGTTGGAAGACAGCCACTCCATTAGTAACCCCGAATGGGAGGCGACGAAATTGGTACAGCCGTCCATTAGCCTCAAAGACCGTGTACTGCTTATCTGAGACCTTCAAGGGTACCTGATGATAGGCACTTTTCAAATCTTAAGTTGAAAACACTTTGTATTCGGCCAGTTTATTAACCATATCATCAATGCGTGGCAATGGGTAGGTGTCCAAGTCAGTATATTGATTGATGGTTTGCGAATAGTCAATGCTTAGTCGTTGTTTGTGAGGTTTCGGAGGGTTCTTGATGATGACGATTTGAGCCCGCGAGGGCGACGAACATGGTTCGATGATATCCGCTGCTAAAAGTCGAGAGATTTCAGCCTCAATAAAAGATTGTTCTTCCTGACTAAAGCGCCGCGATTTCGTTATTATTGGTTGGCATCGAGGAGGAATACTGGCAAATAATGAGGGTTCATCAAGTGAAGCTGCTGATAATACACAAAATGGTAATTTAGACAGTATATTAGAAATAGTAAGTCCAGGTTTGGATCCGCCGAACTCAATGGTGTGTTTCTTATGATGTTTTTGAAAATCCAGCCCTAAGATGAGACCACTACATAAGTCCTTGAGCACCGAAAGTCGGGTGGAGGGATACATGCGACCATTAAGTGTCATATCAATAATACAAAAGCTGGAGATTCTGGTATTAAGTGATGACTGAGTCATCGCAATTGCTTGGTCCGATGGGAAGATTTGTAGTTTCAATTTTGCAACAATCTTTTCTCTAATGAAACTATCAGTACTTCCTGAGTCAATTAAGGCATCTAAGGTATGCCCATTAACTGAAACTTTTGTAGCTGCATGAAACAGGTTCTGTGGGCAAGCAGCTGTAATTGGTGTGGTTGCACAGAGAGTGGCTGAAACTCTAGGTGTGCTTCTTCGGGAGAGAGCTCGAGAGGAATCTTGATAGGTCCTAGCCGGAGCATCTTGATCGCCCCTAATTGGGGCAGTTCGGTAGGCATTAGCTGGATAGGCCCTCGCAGAGGCTCTTGATTGGCAAACTTTTGCAAAGTGTCCCTTTTTATCGCAATAACTGCAGATCGCATTGCGAGCAGGGCAGAATTTCCTAGGGTGAAAAGAATCTCCACAAAAGAAGCATTCCTTCCTAGATTGCCAAGAGGCTGCTAAAGTGGGGTCATCCTCCTCTTCTTCATCAGAATTATCATCAGGATTAGATTCCTCCATGATAGGGTTCACCTGAGGCCACTTGAATCGCCTGGTCGCAGTTACAGCAGCAGATCGAGATCTGGGCAGCTGCTAGAGGTCTGCATTTTTCTTTGCCAAATCCAGAGAACAAGCCAGGTCAAAAGCCTTTTGTAGCTCAAGTGTTTTACTTTCTAGCAGACACTGGCGTATAAATGGAGAGGCAAACCGGCAGATGAAAGCATCACGAATCATTTCTTCGCGGTACAGCTCAGCCGAGGCTGCCTGAAAGTTACAATCTACGCTGAGCCTGCGAAGTTCTTGAAGGAATTCGTTAATCGATTCCCCTGGCCCTTGTCGGGCTGTGGCTAGTAGATGTCTAGCATAGACCTCATTTGCGGTCTTGGCATATAGTTTTTTAAGTGCCCGGATCACCTCATCGTAATTATCCCATTCATCAACATATTCAAACTCTGTTGGGGTCACATAGTTGATAAGTATCCTCAGTTTAGTAGAAGCATTCGCTTTACATTCATCAAGAAAATTCTCAAAAGTACGATACCAATGCTTCCAAACCCTGCCAGCTGCTGGTGCGTTTGTGTCCAAGTCCAGACGAGTAGGTTTAAGGATGTTTTCCATGATGGGTGGGTCCCTGGATCCTTAACTCCGAGTTTGTCCGAAGGTCTAGTATTTGTGAGAGTAAATACTAAGTTGGTTAAATTGATGTAATAAAAAGTCTCACACATCAAGGAACTTTAAAGTAAGCTTTAAACAACTTATAATTAAACTATATACAAGAGCGGTCTTCACCATGCCTCTAGGAGAAGCTCCTTTACTATACTGAGCAGTTCAGTATTTATACTAGTCCAAACACAGGAAGTGACGTATGCACAGGAAGTGATGTATGCACAGAGTTCACAGTGCACAGTTCACAGGAAGTGATGTGCACATAACTTCCTCTGGAAGTTATTATTATTATTACAGTGGTCAAGGAATTTTTAGTGTTGAACCAAACTTCCGCCTTGGCCCGGACCTGTGGCAAGCTGTTTGCCACCAGGCAACGGTGCCAGTGGGCAAGATGATCCCGCTTCAAGAATGCCCGATTAGGTGCCCCAGGACAGGTGCTCCTATATACTGGCCATAACCTGTCTGCGAAAGCCTACGGGGATTCCCCTGCAAGCTGCACTGTCCTACCCACACGGGAGAAAGGACTTCCCTCAATCATCCCCATGGCCTCCAGAACTTCATCCCTGAGTTCCTCATACCCACTCTGCCCCCTCTTAAACTCGTCAGAGAGGGACTGGAGGAACCTACTCTCCAAAGAGAACAGCAGCATTTTGGCCTGCTCAGCGTCATCGCACTCGTTGATGCTGGCTGCCTGTTCCACTTCCCTGAAGTGGACCGAGGTGTCCCCTTTTGCAGTGAGCTTTGGGATATGGCTCACCATATCCCTAGGCTGTTGGGTGCCGTAGCGTAAAACGAACTGGTTTTGGAGTGGTCCCTCATCATCGCCATTAATGGGTGGGCCGAACCTTCGATGGCGGGCTGGACACATCGGCCCCGGTTCCTGACTCTCTCTTGCCGGGGTTGTCCCACCTTCGCTTCTACCCCTAATTCCAGCCCCCCCTAGCTGCCAGACCTCGCTAAAACCTGGCGCTGCAGGTGGTGGCCGTAGGACCTCCTGTTCCTCAACTGGGTCGTCCCTTGGCACTACCTGTGGTGTCTGAAACTTTCTCCCCAGGTACCCTGTAAAGTCGACCTGGGTTGCCTTCAGGCTTATAAGGGACACCATGCCCTTTGCCCTCCTTAGGGCAAGGCTCATATTCTCTATCTGTTCCTGGCAGGGGCCATGATCTGCATCTTCAAACCCCTGCTCGCTCGTTAACTTCTAAGCTGCCTTTATATCCTTCACTGTCTCCTCCTGCTCTCTTACTTGTTTCGCTAGGCGGGCATTCTTTTCCCACAACCTCAACTCATTACCCTTGGCTTCGGTGACCTGGCACTGTAGGTATTCCAACCTGGCCTTATGTTCTCCCATTAACTGTACACTTTCCTGATTCAGGGCCTGCAATGCTACCAGTAACATCTCCCCTGCGAGAGCCATGTCCTGCATCTCCAGGGTTGACTCCTTTATCTCGGCTGACTGTGCTGCAATGAGCCTGTCGAAAAGCTGGACCTGCTTCTTGAAGCACATCAGCCAGACTGCTTTCTCTAGGAATTTCTTGTGATCCTTCCCTTCGGTCCACTTGCCTATGGCATCTACCGGACGCCCAGCCTTTAACAGGTTGGTGATGCACTTCTTTGTGATATTCACCTTACTGAACGCATAATCAGAAATCCTCTCTTCCATTATGGTTTGCTCTTCTGAACCATTGGCTACTGTATCGCACCCCTGTTGCCGGTGCCCTGCCGCAGTCGCCATTTCTGTAGGTGGTGGCGTGTGCCCAGTCAGCTCTGCCTCTGACTGTCTCTGAGCGGTTCGCATCGCTCCCACAGCCCTGGGTTCTAGACACCAAACTTAGGTACAGGCAGTGATACAGAATTAGAATAGACAACTGGTTTGGTGCAAGAAAACTGTAATTATATTTAAGGCACAACAATATAATCACAACACTGAAGATTACTAGAATAACTACAGGCATATAAAAGAACACTTATTTGTGAATGAGGAACACACGGCACATCGAGGGAAAAAATCACATTAATAATCCAACTACCCTTGTCCCACCCCCAACACCTAACTAGATTGAGTTACGAGGGGCCAGGGATTTATGCTCACCAATGGGGTTCCTTTTTGATGGTTCAAAACCTGTCGATTAAGCCAATTGTGGTTTTGGGGTATGCTCTTGTTGTCCTTTGGGGCCTGCCGTCGTCACGTGGTCCCAGTCTTGGGAACTGAGAAGGTCCCTCAGTTGGGTTGAGTCCGCTGATGCGGTAAGGGCGTGGTCATGGATTTGTCCGGTAAGTCACCTTTTCTTTTGCTAGAAATAGGGATAATAAAGTCTTTTGTTGGATACCTTAGTTGGTAGAGTGGCAACTTCGGGTTTTGTTCTTCTTGTGGTGGTTTGGTCGTCGAGTTTCATTGCAACTGGGGCTCGGTTGGTGGCCTTCGGTGTCGGTTTGGTCCTGTAAGACTGCGGTTGCGGCCTAGTTGTCCTCAGTTGAGTCTGCCCCGCCATGCTGTTACGTCAGTCTTGTTGTTTGGCTCCGTTCTTTATCGTGCCCCAATGGCTAGCCCTCTTCTGCCGTGCTGAGCATACTGATCGACCGGTGGGCTACAATTATATAGGTTTTGTGTCCATTATCTGTGAGCCAAATCAGGTCCAGTTCTTTGTTTGATTTTCGGCGGGGTCGTCTAAAGTGATTACAGTCATCCACTTTAACTGTTTTCGGGGCGGTTGTTTCCTTGTTTAATGGCTTCAATATCCTGGCTGTTTTGTTATTTATGATATTTAATCGTCATTTCCGGGCTTGGTAGCTTCCTGAGTTGATCTGTTTCCAAGATGAAGAATGCATATTCTGTGTTTCCCGAGCTGTCTGGCTTTAGAAAATGGCAATGTCTTTCACAGATCCATGCATGTTAGATTTCGTTTCAGGATTTGAATGGGCCAGCCTTTTGAAGGGCCTTGTCTTTTAAAAATCCTGCAGGTTCCAGTCACGAGGTTTCAGAAGCCAGTTTCTTTTGGGTACCCTTTTTTCATAACTTGTCCATGCAGGGTCCCTTTATCCATAACTTTTGGGGAATGTGGGAATTTTGAGAACCCTACATCATCCTCCCTGCATCTACCCTGTCAAACCCTGTACGAATGCTGTATGATTCAACGTGATCATCTCTCATTCTTCTAAACTCCAGAGAATAAAAGCCTAGTGTGATCAATCTGTCCTCATAGGACAATCACTGCATCCCAGGAATGAGCCTTGTAAACCTACGTTGCACTCCCTCCATAGGAAGTATATCCTTCCTTAGGTAAGGTGATCAAAACTGTACATAATACTCCAGGTGTGGGCTCACCAGGGCGCTATATAATTGCCATAAGACGCCTTTGCAATTATACACAAATCCTTTTTTAATCAATGCCAACATACCATTTGCTATCCTAATTGCTTGCTGTACCTGCATGTTAACTTTCACTGATTCGGATACAAAGACAAATACATCTATGTTATTTGCCTCAACCACTCCCTGTGGTAGCGAGTTCAACATTCACAGCACTTTCCGGGTAAAGATGTTTCTCCTGAATTCTCTGTTGGATTTATGAATGACTATCTTCTTTTGGTGACCTTTAGTTTTCGTCTACCACAAGTGGAAACATTTTCTCCAGGAGCACCCTTTATAACATTTTCATAATCTTAAAGACTTCTATCAGGACATCCATCAGCCTTCTGTTTTAATCAAAGGGAAAAGAGCCCCAGACTGTTCAGCTCTTCATGATAAGTATTTCCTCTCAGTTTATTTCAAGGATCATCCTTGAAAATCTTTCTACCACCTTCTCCAGTGCCTCTGTATTAGAGCGAAACGAGGAGGCTGAGGTGAGGCCTAAATTAGGTGTATAAAATTATGAGTGTCCAAGAAAAAATGTATATGAAGGAATTACATTCATTAATAGAAGGCTCAACAACCAGCGGACATATATTTGAAGTAAATGGTAGGACGTTTAGAGTGCATTTGAGGAGAATTGTTTTCACCCAGAGGGTGGTGGTGGTCTGGAACTCACTGCCTGAAAGGACGGAAGATGCAGAGATCCTCGTCGCATTAAGAACTTTCTTGGATATTCACTTGAAGGGCCATAACCTACAAGGCTACGGTCCAAGTGCTGAACATTGGGATAAGGTGGCTAATTTTTTCTCGGCCAGCACGGACAAGATGGACTGAATGGCCTCCTTCTGTGCTGTAAATGTCCATGATTCTTTTAATAATATTGAGAGCAGAACTGTACACAATCCTGCAAGTGTGGTGCAACCAGGGGTTTACACAAGTTGAACATAACCTCTCTGCTTTTCAAATCTATCCCTGTAGAAATTAATCCCAGAACATTGTTTGTTTTTTATGACCTGATTAAACTGCGTTGCTACGTTTAGTGATTTTTGTATCCGTACCCCTAGATCGCTTTGCTTCTCCACCCCATTTAGTCTCTTATTATCCAATCAGTGTGTGGTCTCCTTATTCTTCCGACCAAAATGAATCTACTCACACTTATCGATGTTGAAATTCATTTGTCAATTACACTCCTACTCTGCCAGTTTATTAATGTCTCCTTGTATTTTGTCATGGTCTTCCACAGTATTAACTATACCTCCCAACTTGGTGTCATCCACAAATCTTGAAATTGTATTTACGATTCCCGAGTCCAAATCCTTTATGTAAATTGTGAACAGCAGTGGTCCCAGCATCAGCCCTTGTGGAACAGCACTTCCCACATTTTGTCAGGCCTGAGTACCTACTCTCTGTTTTATGATTTCTAACCAGCTTGCTATCGATAACAGTATGCCCAATCTAAAAGATGACCAAGTTCAGGCCGTGAGGAGTGAAGGGCAAGGCAGCTGAATGGATGGAAATATGGCTGAAAACCCGAAATCAGCTGGTTTGGAGTTAAGGGAAATTTGTTGCCATCACCCATCTAATCAGCGACCTGGCCTTTGACTCCTCATGGCCTGACTTTGTCATCTTGCAATAAGTTACATACTGCAGACACAGTGCACCAGTGGTGATGGGGAGGATATTGAGACCTGTAGTGGGCCTGGGACTGTTGATGAGACAGTGTCGAGGGAGCCTTACTCTGTATCTAACCCGTGCTACACCTGTCCGGGGCGTGTTTGGTGGGACAGTGTAGTCGCAGCAGTGATATATAGAGACACCAGCAGAGGGAGGCAGGGAGAAGTGTGCAACTGTTTGTGGCGACAGAGATGCACTTCCTCACAGCCTGTGGAAAATATCAGGGCATCAGGGAGAACTTCTACCAAAAAATCTCACAAATATGCCCTGAATTCAGAAATCTGAATGGCAACCAAAAACTCCCATTCCTACTGGGGGAGGAGAGAAGCTGTGTAACACTGGCGGCGCACTATGTTACAGCTTGCCATGAACAGAGGGACAACCAGTAAACTAAGAAAAGAGTATATATAAACAAGGCGAATGTATATTTATACACTCAGGGATATACCTGTTTATACACTGTATGAATAGAACTGCGTTTATGTGTTCAACCATAAATGTATTTTGATGCTTTGGCAACATAAGATGTACCTTATCGTGCCAATAAAGCGATTTGAATTTGAATTTGAATTTGATATCGAGAGAGACCAGCAGAGGGAGGCAGGGAGCGGTGTGTAACTGAATGAGCAGTGATACAGAGAGGCCACAGCAGAGGGAGAGAGAGATAAAGGTGAGACTGACAAACCTGATACAGAGAGAGACCTAGCAGAGGGAGATAGATAAAAGTGAGACTGAGCACTGTGATACAGAGAGAGACCAGCAAAGGAAGATAGATAAAGGTGAGACTGAACACTGTGATACAGAGAGACCCCAGCAGAGGGAGTTTGATAAAGGTGAGACTGAGTACTGTAATACAGAGAGGCACCAGCAGAGGGAGCTTGATAAAGGTGAGACTGAGTACTGTAATACAGAGAGGCAACAGCAGAGGGAGATAGATAAAAGAGAGACTGTGCAGAGTGAAGCAGAAAGATACATGCAGAGCTATAAAAGACATTGATATAATTGTGTTAACTGAAACAAGGTGCCAAAAGGAAGTGCCCACCCACTGTCCTCCAATGTACCATGAAATCATTGTGCCCTCAGTAAAGAACACTAAGACACACAAGGGCAGAACCTCCGGGGGAATCTTGGTGTGGTATAAAGGAGAACTGGACAAACACATCTCACCGATAAAAAGGGAAAATCACACGTATGGCTAAAATTAGGTAAAAATATAGGAATAGCAAAAAAAGATGTTTACTTATGTGCGATCTACATACCTCCAATAGAATCGCCATATTTTGAAGAGGAGTTATTTGATACTCTCCACATGGAAATCAGCCATTTCCAGGCCCAAGGAAAAGTGCTACTATGTGGGGACCTAAATGCAAGGACCGGATGTGAACCTGACTTCATAGACCCACAGGGCAACAACCATGTGTCTGGCCAGACCCCTTTATATGTCACACCAGCCATCGCAAATCGGAACAACCTTGATTGTGAAATAAATAAAAGCGGTAGGGAGGTAGTGCAACTCTGCCGAGCCTTAGGCCTGTACATAGTTAACGGTAGGTTCAGAGGGGACTCCTTAGGGAGACTCATATATTCCTCAACTCTTGGGTCTAGTGTGGTGGATTATACAATCACTGACCTGGACCCCTTCGATATCAACGCATTCACTGTCAGGCAGCAATCACCCCTCTCAGACCATAACCAAGTAAATGTGTACCTTAAACTTTCTGCCCAAACTACAGACACAAAAAAGGAAACCAGTAAGCTCCATAAAATAAGCCAGACATACAGATGGGCCCCAGACAGTGGAGATAAATTCATCACAGCACTAAATTCACCTGATCTCTCAAGTAAAATATCAAAATTTAAAGAAAATCTATATGAGATCACCAGAGATGGTGTAAACATGGCCATGGATGATATAAATATGATCTTCCACGAGGCAGCTGTAAAAGCCGACCTTGTGAAACAGAAGAGGAAACGTTACAAAAGACAAAATAAAAATGAGAAATGGTTTGACCACGAATGCAAAAATGCCAGAAAAGACCTGAGAAAAATATCAAACCTAAAGCATCGCCAAACAAACAATCCAGACCTACGTATTAGATACAATGAGACCCTCAAAAGATATAAACACACCATTAGGAACGAAACATAAAATTATACCCACAAAATACTCGAAGAAATTGAAAACTCCATTAATCCAAATCAATTCTGGGATATGTGGAATAACCTGAGTACAACACAATTGCAAGCATTACCAATCCAAGATGGTGACATCTGGAGAACACATTTTGAAAACCTCTACAAAGACATCCCAATAAACGAAACAAACCCAAGTCAACATCATGTCACAGAAAAACTCCACACACTAGAAGCAACAATTAAAGACAACCAAAACCCTCTAGACTCCCCAATCACATGGAATGAACTGGCCACAAAAACAAAATCCCTCCACCTAAAGAAAGCCTGTGGTCCAGACAACATCAAAAATGAAATGCTCAAGTTCAGCAATATGGAGATGCAGGGTGCGGTACTCAAGTTATTCAACATCATATTACGTTCAGGCTGTTTTCCCGATATCTGGTGCCAAGGACTCATCTCTCCCATATATAAAAGTGGAAACAAATCAGACCCAAATAACTACCGCGGCATCTGTGTCAACAGTTGTCTAGGGAAGTTATTCTGCAGTGTTCTAAATAGTAGATTACTGGATTTTCTTAACAAACATAATATCCTTAGAAAAAATCAAATAGGCTTTCTTCCAAAACACCGCACCACCGAACATATCTATACCCTTCACACTCTCATTGAAAAACATACACACCAAACAAAAAATGGGAAAATATTCGCTTGTTTCATTGACTTCAAGAAAGCCTTTGACTCTATCTGGCACGAAGGGCTCTATTATAAACTTCTTCAGTTTGGAATAGGGGGCAAAGTCTATGACCTTATTAAATCGATGTATCTGAAAAATAAATGCGGTTTCAAAATTGGAGACAAACGCACCGGTTTCTTCACCCAGAGAAGAGGCGTCCGGCAGGGCTGCAATTTGAGCCTGACCCTGTTCAACATATACATAAATGAATTTGCAGACATGCTGGAGCAAAGCGAGTCACCGGGTCTCTGTCTCCTGGATGGAGAAGTGAAATCCCTGTTCTATGCGGACGACCTGGTTCTGCTGTCTCCCACAGAACAGGGATTACAGCAACAACTAGACCTACTCGACAAATACTGCCAAAATTGGGCCCTAACAGTAAATCTAAAGAAAACCAACATCATGATTTTTCAAAAAAGGCCCAGGTGTCAGGAAAACAAATACCAGTTTACTCTCAGTGATACCACCATAGGACACACTATGAGCTACACTTACCTTGGTCTAACCATTACAGCATCAGGGAGCTTCAGCATAGCAGTGAATGCACTAAAAGAAAAAGCCCGAAGAGCCCTATATGCAATAAAAAGAAAATTCTACAACATCCAAATCCCAATCAAAATCTGGCTCAAAATATTTGACAGCATAATCCTGCCGATTGCGCTGTACGGTAGTGAAGTATGGGGCCCGCTCAATCACCATAGCTACACTAAATGGGAAAAACACACAATAGAAGCCCTACATGCCGAATTTTGCCGAAGCATCCTTCGCACCCAAAGGAAAACATCAACAAATGCATGCAGAGCCGAACTAGGCAGATACCCACTGACAATAAACATCCAAAAACGAGCACTAAACTTCCTAAATCACCTCAAATCTAGCTCCCCAGACACCCTTCATTTTAAAGCCTTCCAGACCCAAGAGCTAAACCCAGAAAAGAGTCCCCTGAGTCAGCTGCTACAGAAACTAAGTACTCCTACTCAGCCGGACCCTGACCAGCCGCAGACCAACACTGCCGTCCAAACACCAATCCGAGTGAACCAAATCATTAAACAATGCAAAGAAACCTACCTGGATCATTGGAACAAAATAACCAAAAGCCAAAGCAGATTAGAATGTTACTGGGCCCTAAAAAGAGAATATAAACTGGCCGACTATCTCTCGACCATCAGAGACACAAAACAGAGACAGACCCTCACCAGGTACAGACTAAGCGACCACCAACTGGCAATTGAAAAAGGAAGATACAAGAAATCCTGGCAGCCTAGAGAGAATAGAATATGTGATCAATGTCTGGCCGGTGAGGTTGAGACAGAGATGCATTTCCTCCTAAAATGCGAAAAATTCAACACATCAAGAAACATATTATTTGACAAGCTCAGCCAAACAACTCCAGATTTCAAGGAATTGGATGACCTGTCAAAATTAAGATTAGTCCTGGGAGAAGGAGACAGACTATACCTTGGTGCCAAATATGTAACAACATGTCACAACCTGAGGACTGTTTATAATTAATACTGAATGTACCCAATGATGTACAAAGACTGTTTAAATTAATATTGTTCAAAGTAATATTGTATGTACCCAACGAAGGTCAAAATTGTTTGACACCTACAGAATGTTGGAAAACTGTACTTTATGTTATGTAAGCTTTGGCAATATGGTTCCTTGTAAACTTTCATGCCAATAAAGCATTTGAATTGAATTGAATTAAAGGCGAGACTGACTACAGTGATACAGAGAGACCCCAGCAGAGGGAGCTTGATAAAGGTGAGACTGAGCACTGTAATACAGAGAGGCAACAGCAGAGGGAGATAGATAAAAGAGAGACTGAGTAGAGTGAAGCAGAAAGATACATGCAGATAAAATGCGAAAAATTCAACACATCAAGAAACATATTATTCAACAAGCTAAGCCAAACAACCCCAGATTTCAAGGAATTGGATGACCTGTCAAAATTGAGATTAGTCCTGGGAGAAGGAGACAGACCATACCTTGGGGCCAAATATGTAACAACATGTCACAACCTGAGGACTGTTTAAAAGTAAGACTGTTTAAAATTAATATTGAACGTACCAAATGAAGTAGAAAGACTGTTTAAAATTAATATTGTTTAAAAGTAATATTGTATGTACCCAACAAATGTCAAATCGATTGACACCTACAGAATGTTGGAAAACTGTACCTTTTTGCTATGTACGCTTTGGCAATATGGTTCTCTGTAAACTTTCATGCCAATAAAGCATTTGAATTGGAATTGGAAATAAAGGCGAGACTGACTACAGTGATACAGAGAGACCCCAGCAGAGGGAGATAGATAAATGTGAGACTGAGTACTGTAATACAGAGTAACACCAGCAGATGGAGATTGATAAAGGTGAGACAGAGTACTGCAATACAGAGAAATACCAGCAGATGGAGATAGATAAAGTGACAGTGCGTACTTTGACACAGAGACACCGGCAGAGGGAGATTGATGCAGGCATGTATTTATTAAGTCACAGATTGGCAACAGTATAATAAGGGTTGTGCTGACACTTCTCCATTAGCTTCACCCCCGAAGCTGTGCTGTGGGGCAAAGGGATTGGAACCGTTTTTGTGTATCAGACATTGATAATGAGAGGGATGATTTGATACAGCCTGACAGAGCATTATGGGGCAGGCGGGGCTTGTCATTGGTACCTGTTCCACTGTAATTGGAAAATTGAATGGCTAACAAACGATTGACGTGAGGTATCCACCGGACCACCGAAAGAAACTATATAAACGGGCAGCCAAAAGGGAAAAACAGGCAGAGAGGGGAGAGCTTCCCCGGGGAGAAAGAGAGGGGAGAGCTTCCCCGTGGAGACAGAGAGGGGAGAGCATCCCCGGGGAGACAGAGAGGGGAGAGCTTCCCCGGGGAGACAGAGAGGGGAGAGTTTCCCCGTGGAGACAGAGAGGGGAGAGCATCCCCGGGGAGACAGAGATGGGAGAGCTTCCCCGTGGAGACAGAGAGGGGAGAGCTTCCCCGGGGAGACAGAGAGGGGAGAGCTTCCCCGGGGAGACAGAGAGGGGAGAGCTTCCTCGGGGAGACAGAGATGGGAGAGCTTCCCCGGGGAGACAGAGAGGGGAGAGCTTCCCCGGGGAGACAGAGAGGGGAGAGCACCCTGGGGAGACAGAGAGGGGAGATCTTCCCCGGGGAGACAGAGAGGGGAGAGCTTCCCCGGGGAGACAGAGAGGGGAGAGCTTCCCCGGGGAGACAGAGAGGGGAGAGCTTCCCCGGGGAGACAGAGAGGGGAGTGCTTCACCGGGGAGACAGAGAGGGGAGAGCTTCCCCGGGGAGACAGAGTGGGGAGAGCTTCCCCGGGGAGACAGAGAGGGGAGAGCTTTCCCGGGGAGACAGAGAGGGGAGAGCTTCACCGGGGAGACAGAGAGGGGAGAGCTTCCCCGGGGAGACAAGAGAGGGGAGAGCTTCCCCGGGGAGACAGAGAGGGGAGAGCTTCCCCGGGGAGACAGAGAGGGGAGAGCTTCCCCGGGGAGACAGAGAGGGGAGAGCTTCCCCGGGGAGACAGAGAGGGGAGAGCTTCCCCGAGGAGACAGAGAGGGGAGAGCTTCCCCGGGGAGACAGAGAGGGGAGAGCTTCCCCGGGGAGACAGAGAGGGGAGAGCTTCCCCGGGGAGACAGAGAGGGGAGAGCTTCCCCGGGGAGACAGAGAGGGGAGATCTTCCCCGGGGAGACAGAGAGGGGAGAGCTTCCCCGGGGAGACAGAGAGGGGAGAGCTTCCCCGGGGAGACAGAGAGGGGAGAGCTTCCCCGGGGAGACAGAGAGGGGAGAGCTTCCCCGAGGAGACAGAGAGGGGAGAGCTTCCCCGGGGAGACAGAGAGGGGAGAGCTTCCACGGGGAGACAGAGAGGGGAGAGCTTCCCCGGGGAGACAGAGAGGGGAGAGCTTCCCCGGGGAGACAGAGAGGGGAGAGCTTCCCCGGGGAGACAGAGAGGGGAGAGCTTCCCCGGGGAGACAGAGAGGGGAGAGCTTCCCCGGGGAGACAGAGAGGGGAGAGCTTCACCGGGGAAACAGAGAGGGGAGAGCAACCCCGGGGAGACAGAGAGGGGAGAGCTTCCCCGGGGAGACAGAGAGGGGAGAGCTTCCCCGGGGAGACAGAGAGGGGAGAGCTTCCCCGGGGAGACAGAGAGGGGAGAGCTTCCCCGGGGAGACAGAGAGGGGAGAGCTTCCCCGGGGAGACAGAGATGGGACAGCTTCCCCGGGGAGACAGAAAGGGGAGAGCTTCCCCTGGGAGACAGAGAGGGGAGAGCTTCCCCGGGGAGACAGAGAGGGGAGAGCTTCCCCGGGGAGACAGAGAGGGGAGAGCTTCCCCGGGGAGACAGAGAGGGGAGAGCTTCCCCGGGGAGACAGAGAGGGGAGAGCTTCCCCGGGGAGACAGAGAGGGGAGAGCTGCCCCGGGGAGACAGAGATGGGACAGCTTTCCCGGGGAGACAGAGAGGGGAGAGCTTGCCCGGGGAGACAGAGAGGGGAGAGCTTGCCCGGGGAGACAGAGAGGGGAGAGCTTCCCCGGGGAGACAGAGAGGGGAGAGCTTCCCCGGGGAGACAGAGATGGGACAGCTTTCCCGGGGAGACAGAGAGGGGAGAGCTTCCCTATGGAGACAGAGAGGGGAGAGCTTCCCCGGGGAGACAGAGAGGAGAGAGCTTCCCCAGGGAGATAGAGAGGGGAGGCCTTCATCTGAAGGGCATCTCATGCTAGACATGGCCTAACCCCGCCGCAAGAATCGAGAGTCGTCAAAAGAGGAAGCGAGCGCTGCCACAGGCTGCAGGGATCCGAGACCACTGTCCTGCCTCAATCCCCGTCCGTCCGCCCGTCCTTCCGTTCCGGAGCCAGAAAAGCATTCTCTCCTGTGACGGGATGTATGCCAACTATATCTATTCTGATTTAACTAGATTTGGACTGCCGCTCCTTAATAAAACGATATTTGACCTCGATGACCCTTTGAGTATTCTGTGTGAGACCTGTGATCCTCATCTTAAAGTGACGAGCATGGAGCGGTGTGTTCCGAGAGACATGGTTGGCGACCCAGACGTGATGACATAAGAACATAAGAAGTAGGAGCAGGAGTAGCCCATACGGCCCCTCGGGCCTGCTCCGCCATTCAATCGGATCATGTCTGATCCGAATCTAGACTCACGTCCACTTCCCTGCCCTCTCCCCGTAACCCCTAATTCCCTTATCTGCTCGGAAACTGTCTCCCTCCGATTTAAATGTATTTAATGTTGCAGCTTCCACAGCTCTCTGGGGTAGCAAATTCCATAGATTTACTACCCTCTGAGTGAAGAAGTGTCTCCTCATCTCAGTTTTGAAAGATCAGCCCCTTATTCTAAGATTATGCCCCCTAGTTCCAGGCTCACCCATCAGTGGAAACATCCTGACCGCATCAACCCGATCAAGCCCCCTCACAATCTTATATGTTTCGATAAATCACCTCTCATTCTTCTGAACTCCAATGAGTAAAGGCCCAACCTACTCAACTTTTCCTCATACGTAAATGCCCTCATTTCCGGAATCAACCGAGTGAACCTTTAGTGAACCACCTCGAGAGCAAGTATATCTTTACTTAAATATGGAAACCAAAACTGCACGGAGTATTCCAGGTGTGGCCTCACCAATACCTTGTAGAACTGCAGCAAGACTTCCCTGTTTTTATACTCCAACCCCCTTGCAATAAAAGCCAAGATTCCATTGGCCTTCCTGATCACCTGCTGCACCTGCATACTAATGTTTTGCGTTTCATGCACCAGGACCCCCAGATGACTTTGTACTGTAGCACTTTGCAGTTCCTCTCCATTTAGATAAAACTTACTCTTTGATTTTTTCTGCCAAAATGCTTAACCTCACACTTTCCAATGTTATATTTCATCTGCCAAATCTTTGCCCACTCACTTAGCCTGTCTATGTCCTTTTGCAGGTTTTTTATGTCCTCCTCACTCACTGCTTTCCCTCCCATCTTTGTATCGTCGGCAAACTTGAATATGTTGCACTCGGTCCCTTCCTCCAAATCGTTAATATAGATTGTAAAGAGTTGGGGTCCCAGCACTGACCCCTGTGGAACACCACTGTTTACTGATTGCCAGCCCGAGAATGAACCATTTATCCCAACTCTTTGTTTTCTGTTAGATAGCCAATCTTCCACCCATGCCAGTATATTAACCCAATCCCGTGATTTTTCATCTTGATCAGTAATCTTTGTGTGGAACCTTGTCAAATGCCTTTTGGATGTCCAAATAAACTACATCCACTGGTTCCTCTTTATCCACACTGTATGTTACGTCCTCAAAGATTTCGATCAAATTTGTCAAACATGACTTCCCCTTCATAAAACCATGCTGACTCTGCCCTATTAAATTATGTTTATCCAAATGCTCTGTTACTGTTTCCTTAATAATGGAATCCAACATTTTGCCAACCACAGATGTGAGGCTAACTGGTCTATAGTTTCCAGCTTTTTGCCTACTTCCCCTCTTAAATAAGGGTGTTACATTAGCAGTTTTCCAATCTGCCGGGACCTTTCCTGAGTCCAGGGAATTTTGGAAAATTATCACCAATGCATCCACAATCCCTACCGCCACTTCTCTCAAGACTCTAGGATGCAGGCCATCAGGTCTGTGGGATTTATTCGCCTTGAGTCCCATTATTTTACCGAGAACCATCTCCTTAATGATTTTAATCTTGTTTAGCTCCTCCCCCCTGTTGCTCCCTGTTTGTCCAGTGTTGGGATCTTTTTTAGTGTCCTCTACTGTAAAGACTGATACAAAATATTTGTTCAGCGTCTTTGCCATCTCCATGTTCCCCACCACTAGTTTCCCGGTCTCATCCTCTAAGGGACCAACGTTCACTTTAGCCACCCTTTTACTTTTTATATAGATTTAGAAACTCTTTCTATCTGTTTTTATATTTTTTGCTAGTTTACTTTCATAATCTATCTTCCCTTTCTTAATTAATCGTTTAGTTATTGTTTGCTGGCTTTTAAATGCTTCCCAAACTTCTATCCTCCCACTAGAATTGGCTACTTTATATGCCCTTGTTTTCAGTCGTATACTATCCTTTATTACTTTACTAAGCCATGGATAGCTGTCTTTTCTTTTACTCCCCTTTTTCCTCAGTGGAATATATTTATCTTGAAAGATGTGAAATATCTCCTTGAATGTGGACCACTGCTCTTGTACCATCTTACACTTTAATCTTTCTCCCAGTCCACTTCAGTCAATTCTACTCTCATACCTTCATAGTCTCCTTTATTTACGCTCAGTACGCTGGTTTGAGATGCAACTCTCTCACCCTCAAACTGAATTTGGAATTCAACCATATTATGGTCACTCATTCCAAGGGGATCCTTTACTAGGACATTTTTTATTAATCCTGTCTCATTGCACAGGACCAGATCTAAGATTGCCTGCCCACTGGTTGGTGCAGTTACATACTGCTCAAGGAACGCGTCTCTAATACACGCTATGAACTCTTCCTCAAGGCTGCCATGCCCAATTTGATTAGTCCAGTCAATATGAAAGTTACAATCCCCCATGATTATAGCTGTACCGTTATTACAAGCCCCAACTATTTCCTGATTTATACTCCGACCAACAGATTTGCAACTGTTCGGAGGCCTATAGGCTATGCCCACCAGTGACTTTTTCCCCTTATTATTCCTTATCTCCACCCAAACTGTTTCACTATCCTGATCCTTTGACCCAATATCATTTCTGACTATTGCAGTGATTCCATCCTTGATTAACATAGCAACCCCACCTCCCTTTCCTTCCTGTCTGTCCTTCCTAATTGTGAAATACCCTTGTATGTTTAGTTCCCAGTCATGATCATCTTGCAGCCATGTTTCCTTAATGGCCAACAGATCATACCCATGTGTAGTTATTTGTACCGTCAACTCATTTATTTTGTTGCGAATGCTGTGTGCATTCATATAAAGAACTTTAAAATATGTTTTTTGACAATATATTCCTGCTTTTACCCCTTTTACTACTTTACCTTTATCATGATACATTCTGTCCCTTCCTGACACGCTCTGGCTTTTAATGTCCCCACTGCTACCTTGCTCTATTGCCCTCTCCGCTGTCATTTTTAATTTTCGCTCTGTTAAAACCTTCCCACAACTAATTAGTTTAAAGCCCTCTCTACAGCCCAATTATTCGATTCGCAAGGATTCTAGTCCCAGCACTGGCCAAGTGAAGTCCGTCCCAATGGAACAGCTCTCTCCTGTCCCAGTACTGGTGCCAGTGTCCCAAGAAGCAACACCCATTTCTCCCACACCAGTCTTTGAGCCACGCATTTAACTCTCTAATTTTATTAACCCTAGACAAATTTGCACGTAACTCAGGAAGTAATCCAGAGATCATTACCCTTGTGGTTCTGCTTATTAATTTGGTCCCTAGCTGCTCCACCTCCCGCAGCAGAACCTCTTTTCTTGTCTTATCCAATCGTTGGTACCAACATGGACCATGACAACTGGATCCTCCCCCTCCCACTCCAAGTTTCTCTCCAGCCCAGAGGAGTTGTCCTTAACCCTGGCACCGGGCAGGCAACACAGCCTTCGGGATTCTCGCTCTCGGCTGCAGAGAACCCTATCTATCCCCCTAACGATACTATCCCCTACCACTACAACATTTCTTTTAACTCCCCCCACTTGAATGGCCCCCCGCTCCCGCAGTCCCCGCTCCCATCCTCACAGGGAGTAAGAGCCTCAAACCTGTTGAACAAGAGCAAGGGCTGCGGCTCCTCCAACACTACCTCCTGGATCCCCGTACCTGCCCCACTTCTAGTCACACCATTTTGTCCGTGGCCACAGGCTACATCTGAATTGATTAATCTAATTGGTGTGACTGCCTCCTGAAAAAGAGAGTCCAGGTAACTCTCCCCCTCCCTGATGTGTCGCAGTGTTTGAAGCTCAGACTCCAGTTCATCAACAGGGAGCCGGAGTTCCTCGAGCAGCCAACACTTACTGCAAATGAAATCACCGTTTACATCAATTGCGTCCCCCAGCTCCCAAATATTGCAGCAGTAACACATCACCTGCTCGCCCATTCTATGTAATTAATTAAATTTATTATTATTATTTTTAAATGATATATTTAAGGTCACTGGTTTACAAACTGTCCCGCTACACCACAGAGACCTTAAACACTATAAACCACACAGTTAAACATTTTAAAAAGAGAGAAATACTCCCAGCCAATCACTTACCTGCTTTTTGGTGACGTCACAACTCAATTACTTTTTACTTCTCTCCTGCTGAGATTGGAGATTGGTGAGGCCTCCCCGCGCCTCGGGCTTACCTTTTGTAGATCGCTGCCGCTCGGAATGCTCCCGCCGCCGCTCTGAGGCCTCCCCGCGCCTCGGACTTACCTTTTGTAGGTCGCTGCCGTTTGGACTGCTCCTGCCACCGCTCTGAGGCCTACCCGTTCCAACAGATTTCTAGGGATGCTGAGGTGCTGCCGCTGGTGGTGTGGCAGTGGGTCAGTGGAGCAGGAACGTGCTGTCCTCTCTCAGGTCGCCACTGCCGATCAGCCAACCAGCCTAGTCAGCCGCAGGCCATGCTGAGGTGGTGCAGTCTACAGCCGGGCTTTATATGTGCACAGCTGGTGCGGGTCATCCTGCAATACTATCTGAAGTCTCCCGCATGAAACTGACCAGCCTTCCACCAGCCGTGCAGCAGCCACTGGGGAAGCACTGCGTAGGAGCACCAGGATAGGAAAAGGCACACGAACGCCAGGCATTAAGAGATTATGCAAGCATGATTAGTTAATAGTATTTATGTAAATATGTGTGATAAACTTATAGATACACTTATTAATTGTGTTTGAAATCTTTCCTGGTTTCTCTCATTTCACCCTTGCGCCAAGAAGGATGCTGTGGTCCGCTATGAGAATGGGATTGTATGATGGGGATGTGGTGAACTACGAGGATCCCTGGTTTCCTTCATGCGAATCGGACTCTGATGAGCTGGTCACGGACAGCGCATCCACAAGGCCGATTGTCTCACTGCCTCCACCGTCGCTCCTGTTCCTGTTACTTCTCCTCCGCCGCCTCCACCTCCTCACCCTTGTCCTCATGCTGAGGTGGTCCCGCAAGCCCTACTGGCAAGGGCTGCGCTCTCATGAATACCAAATTGTGGAGCATGCAGCAGACCACCTCGTAATGGGACCCCCACTCAGTGTAGTAAACAAGGGCTACTCCTGAGCGGCCAAGGCAGCAGAACCGTTGCTTTAAATAGCCGATGGTCTGCTCGATGATGTTACTGATGGCAGCACGGCTCCCATTATATGAGTGCTGAGCATGAATGTTGTGGTTGTGGAGGGGAGTCATAAGCAATGTGGAGAGCGGCTAGCCCTTGTCTCCGAGCAGCCGCCCTCGAGCATGACATGGTGGCTGAAAGAATGCTGGAACACCGGTCTGCCATTGGATGAAGGCAAAATGGCTGCTGCCAGGACAGCGGCCATTGACCAACTGCACATTAAGTAATTGCTAGCCTTTGATGTTATGGAAGCTCTCAGGATTGTTATGCAGTACATGCAAAGCCTCGTGGGTTCAGTAGATGATGCC
This sequence comes from Somniosus microcephalus, assembly GCF_052327205.1. NCBI lineage: Eukaryota > Metazoa > Chordata > Chondrichthyes > Squaliformes > Somniosidae > Somniosus > Somniosus microcephalus. Next base: position 813,793 of record NW_028225180.1, read on the forward strand.
CTACTCCATGGGGAAGCCCGCTATCCGGGCAAAGCCACAGGCAAGCTGGTCCAGCCTCTCTCTTTTGATCAGGAAGCTAAATAAACCCTTCTCCTGGTGTAGAGAGCCTCAGTGACCTGCCGGATGCAGCGATGGATGGCGATCTCTGCGATGTTAGCTACGTCTCCAGCTGCTGACTGGAAGGGTCCTCTGGTGAAAACATTGAGTGCCACGGTGAACTTGACTGACATTGGGAGAGCCGCGATTACCCTGGTCTGAGGCTGGAGGTCTGGTTGCAGGAGTTGGGCAGAGTTCTGTGACCACCTCCTTGGTGAAGCGAAGCCTCCGAATACACTGCTCCTCGCCTAATTGAAGGAAGGAGCACTGATGTCGGAAGACCCTGGGGGAGTAAGGCCTCCTGTTGAGATCCATGATGGCCCCTCCTCCTCCTCCCTTTGTGCACATGGTCCTGTCTTTCTCGCTGCCTCCGCTCCCTTCGCCCTAGATGTTGGAGGGCGGGGTCGACTGCCAGTACTGTCCACATGACTCATAGCAAGTGCTGTAGTTTCAAGCACCTCAAAAATGATGAGGAAGATTTTACCTGCCAGAATACTCCCTGATCCAAAATAAACTTGACATAACATAACAAAACTCTTGCAGTTGCAGGAAGCAGCACAAAGCCACTCAAATTGCAAAACCGGTCAGGGGCAAGTTAAAGGTGAGTATCCATTTAAATAGAGTCGTTCGAGCCGGAATCCTGGACTATGGGGAGGAGCCCAACTCATTGGGCATCCTCGGTGATGGAGCTCCTTTCTCGTCACAACAACACCTGGAGATGCGCATTTAATTAAATAAATATGGAATAAAAAACTTGTATCAGTTACGGTGATCATGAAACTACCGGATTGTTATAAAATCCCATCTGATCACTGTCCAGTGATTCATGCTTTAGACACAGATGCAACAAGGCATGTTTCCTGCTGCTGAGCACTGCCCAGTGACACCTGGTTAATAGAGAGGGGAAATCAGCCAGGTTTCCTGAAACTGATCACTGTCCAGTGAGACTTTGTTTATAGTGCGTGGAAATCAGCCAGGGTTCCTGCTCCTGTTTACTGTCCAGTGACAGCTGATTCATAGGGCGTGGAAATCAGCCAGGGTTCCTGCTCCTGAGCACTGTCCATTGACACCTGGTTTATCGTGCGTGGAAATGAGACAGGGTTCCTGCTCCTGATCACTGTCCAGTGACACCTGGTTAATAGAGAGGGGAAATCAGCCAGGTTTCCTGAAACTGATCACTGTCCAGTGAGACTTTGTTTATAGTGCGTGGAAATCAGCCAGGGTTCCTGCTCCTGTTTACTGTCCAGTGACAGCTGATTTATAGGGCGTGGAAATCAGCCAGGGTTCCTGCTCCTGCGCACTGTCCATTGACACCTGGTTTATAGTGCGTGGAAATGAGACAGGGTTCCTGCTCCTTTTCACTGTCCAGTGACACGTTGTTAATAGAGAGGGGAAATCAGCCAGGTTTCCTGAAACTGATCACTGTCCAGTGGGCCCTGGTTTATAGAGAGTGGAATCAGCTAGGGCTCTTGCTCCTGATGACTTTCCAGTGACGCCTGGTTTTGGGAGGGAGGGATTGAGCCAGGGTTCCTGCTCCTGAGCACTGTCCATTCGTCTGTTGGTTAGAGAGATGGGGAATTCAGCCAGTGTTCCTGCTCCTGAGCATTGTCAATTGACCCCTGGTTTAGAGATTGGGGAAATCAGCCAGGGTACCTGCTCCTGGTAACTTTCCAGTAACCCCTGTTTTAGAGAGTGGGGAACTCACCAGGGTTCCTGCTCCTGATCACGGTCCTTTGACCCCTGGGTACGAAAGAGAGAGGACATTGTAACCCCACTGTTTAAGAAAGGATGGAGAGCGAAAACAGGGAACTGCAGATCAGTTAGCCTGACATCAGTAGTAGGGGGAATGCTGGAATCTATTATTAAGATGTGGTAACAGGGCATTAAAAATAATAATACAGTTGAGCAGAATCAATACGGATTTATGAAATCGAAATCGTGGTAGAAAAACCGGTTAGAATTTTTGGAGGTTGTAACTAACATAATAGATAAGGGGGAATCAGCGGTTGTGGTGTATTTGGATTTACAGAAGGCATTCGATTAGTTGCCAAAAAATAATTTATTAAACAAAATTAGGGTTCATGGGATTGGGGGTAATATATTAGCATGGATTGAGGATCATTTAACGGACAGAAAACAGAGAGTGAGAATATACGGGTAATTTTAGGGTGGGCAGCTGTAACTAGTGGGGTACCACAAGAATCAGTCCTTGGTCCCCAGCTATCCCCAATCTACATCAATGATTTGGATGAGGGGACCAAATGTAATATATCCAAGTTTACTGATGACACAAAGCTGTGTGGTAATTTAAGTTGTGAGGATGATGCAAGGAGGATTCAAAGGGATTTAGACAAAAAATGAGTGGGGAAATACATCGCAAATGGAAAATAATATGGAGCAATGTGACGTTATCCATTTTGGTTGGAAAAACAGTAAAGTAGAATACTTTTTCAATGCTGAGAGATTGGGAAATGTTTGTGTACAGAGGGACCTGAGTGTTCTCCTACATGAATCACTGAAAGATAACATGCAGGTGCTTCAAGTAATTAGGAAAGCAAATGCTATATCGGCCTTTATTAAAAGATTTGAGTATAGGAGTGAAGACGTCTTAGCAATAATATAGGGTCCTGGTGCAAAAACCTGGAGAAGTGTGTACATTCTTTCTCCTTACATAAGGAAAGATATACTTGCCTTAGAGGGAGTCCAATGAAGGTTCAGCAGGCAGGTTCCTGGGATGGTGGGATTGTTCTATGAGGAGAGATTGAGCAGACTATGCCTATATTCTCTATTAAGAAGTCACACAACACCAGGTTATAGTCCAACAGCTTTATTTGAAATCACAAGCTTTCGGAGCGCTGCTCCTTCTTCAGGTGAAGTGGAGAAATGCATAAAGACACAGCTTATATAGTCAGAGAATCATGTCAGATGTTTACAGGTAACCTTTCCAACTGCCATTTATCGCACCTCGGCAGAGAGATAATCACAGCAGTCAAAGGTGTGAATGGTGTCCAAACGGGTCAGTCAGGGAAACATTACATCAAAGAACAATGAGGTGGGGTCACAAGGGGTCAAATATTGCAGATGCTGGTGTCTGTATGAAAAACAAAAAAACAGACAAAAAACATTTTTTTTGGCTGGGAATCACAGCAGGTCCGGCAGCATCTGTATAGAGAGAACAAGCCAATGTCGACTCGAGTCTGAATGACCCTGCATCAGGTGGGGTTACATGTAGCGTGACATGAACCCAAGATCTCGGTTGAGGCCGTCCTCATGAGTGCGGAACTTGGCTATCAGTTTCTGCTCGACGATTTTGCGTTGTCGTGTGTCTCGAAGGCCACCTTGGAGAATGCTTACCCGAAGATCGGAGGCTGAATGTCCTTGACTGCTGAAGTGTTCCCCGACTGGGAGGGAACACTCCTGCCTGGTGATTGTTGCATGGTGTCCGTTCATCCGTTGTCGCAGTGTCTGCATGGTCTCGCCGATGTACCATGCGCCGGGGCATCCTTTCCTGCAACGTATGAGGTAGACAACTTTGGCCGAGTCACATGAGTATGTACCATCTACCTGGTGGGTGGTGTCCTCACGTGTGATGATGGTATCTGTGTTGATGATCTGACATGTCTTGCAGAGGTTGCTGTGGCAGGGTTGTGTGGTGTCGTGGTCGCTGTTCTCCTTAAAGCTGGGTAATTTGCTGCGAACGATGGTCTGTTTGAGGTTAGGCGGCTGTTTGAAAGCGAGTAGTGGAGGCGTGGGGATGGCCTTAGCGAGGTGTTCGTCGTCATCGCTGCGACAGACTCAGTACTCAACACCAACAACAGCCAATCTCCAGACGCCATCCTACAACTCATCCGCTTCATCCTTGACCACAATGTCTTCACCTTCGACAACCAGTTCTTTACCCAAACACACGGAACAGCCATCGGGACCAAATTCTCACCCCAATACGCAAACATCTTCATGCACAAGTTCGAGCAAGACTTCTTCGCTGCACAGGATCTCCAACCAACGCTATACACCAGATACATCGACGACATTTTCTTCCTATGGACCCACGGCGAAGAATCACTGAAAAGACTACACGATAACATCAACAAGTTCCATCCCACCATCAAACTCACCATGGACTACTCCTCAGAATCAGTCTCATTCCTGGACACACGAATCTCCATCAAAGACGGACACCTCAGCACTTCACTCTACCACAAGCCCACGGACAACCTCACGATGCTTCACTTCTCCAGCTTCCACCCTAACCACCTTAAAGAAGCGATCCCCTATGGACAAGCCCTGCGAATACACAGGAGCTGCTCAGGCGAGGAGGAACGCGATGGACACCTACAGACACTGAAAGACGCCCTTGTAAGAACGGGATATGACGCTCGACTCATCGATCGACAGTTCCGACGGGCCACAGCGAAAAATCACATAGACCTCCTCAGAAGACAAACACGGGACACAACCAACAGAGTACCCTTCGTCGTCCAGTACTTCCCCGGAGCGGAGAAACTACGCCATGTTCTTCGCAGCCTTCAACATGTCATCGATGACGACGAACACCTCGCTAAGGCCATCCCCACGCCTCCACTACTCGCTTTCAAACAGCCACCTAACCTCAAACAGACCATCATTCGCAGCAAATTACCCAGCTTTCAGGAGAACAGCGACCACGACACCACACAACCATGCCACAGCAACCTCTGCAAGACATGCCAGATCATAAACACAGATACCATCATCACACGTGAGGACACCACCCACCAGGTACATGGTACATACTCATGTGACTCGGCCAATGTTGTCTACCTCATACGTTGCAGGAAAGGATGCCCCGGAGCATGGTACATCGGCGAGACCATGCAGACACTGCGACAACGGATGAACGGACACCGTGCAACAATCACCAGGCAGGAGTGTTCCCTCGCAGTCGGGGAACACTTCAGCAGTCAAGGACATTCAGCCTCCGATCTTCGGGTAAGCATTCTCCAAGGTGGCCTTCGAGACACACGACAACGCAAAATCGTCGAGCAGAAACTGATAGCCAAGTTCCGCACTCATGAGGACGGCCTCAACCGAGATCTTGGGTTCATGTCACGCTACATGTAACCCCACCTGATGCAGGGTCATCCAGACTCGAGTCGACATTGGCTTGTTCTCTCTACACAGATGCGGCCGGACCTGCTGTGATTTCCAGCCAAAAAAAATGTTTTTTGCCTGTTTTTTTGTTTTTCATACAGACCCCAGCATCTGCAATATTTGACCCCTTGTGACCCCACGTCATTGTTCTTTGATGTAATGTTTCCCTGACTGACCCGTTTGGACACCATTCACACCTTTGACTGCTGTGATTATCTCTCTGCCGAGGTGCGATAAATGGCAGTTGGAAAGGTTACCTGTAAACATCTGACATGATTCTCTGACTATATAAGCTGTGTCTTTATGCATTTCTCCACTTCACCTGAAGAAGGAGCAGCACTCCGAAAGCTTGTGATTTCAAATAAAGCTGTTGGACTATAACCTGGTGTTGTGTGACTTCTTACATTTGTCCACCCCAGTCCAACTCCGGCATCTCCACACCACATATATTCTCTAGAGTTTAGAAGAATGAGAGGTGATCTAAATATTCAAAACATTTACAGAGCTTGACAACGTTGATGCAGGGAGGTTGTTTCCCGGCTGGGGAGTCTAGAACAAGGGGTCACGGTCTTGGAATAAGGGGTCGGCCATTTTGGGCTGAGATGAGGTGTAATTTCTTCGCTCAGAGGGTGGTGAATCTTTGGAATTCTCCAGAGGGCTGTGGAGGCTCAGTCGTTGAGTATATTCAAGACAGAGATCGGTAGATTTTTCAAAATTAAGGGGATCAATGTATATGGGGCTAGTGCAGAAAAGTGCAGATGAGGTAGTAGACTATCCATGATCTTATTTAGAACATCACATGATAAGAAACAAGAGCAGGAGCAGTCCAAAGGGGCCCTCGAGCCTGCTCCGCCATTCAATAAGATCATGGCTGATCATTGACCTCAACTCCACTTCGCCGCCCGATCTCCATATACCTAGGTTCCCCTAGATTCCAAAAAATCTACCTATCTCAGCCTTTGATATACTCAAAACCTAGAAACTAGGAGCAGGTCTAGGCCATTCGGCCCCTCGAGACTGCTCCGCCATTCAATGCGACCATGGCTAATCATCCAAATTCAGTACCCTGTCCCTGCTTTCTCCCCATATCCCTTGCTCCCTTTAGCCTTAAGAAATATATCCAACTCCTTCTTGAATATATTTAATGAATTGGCCTCTACTTCCTTCTGTGGTAGAGAATTCCAAAGGTTCCGACTCTCTGGGCGAAGAAATTCCTCCTAATTTCTGTCCTAAATGGCTTAACCCCTATACCTTAGACTGTGACCCCTGTTTCTGGAGTACCCCGCCATCGTGAACATCCTTCCTGCATCTAGTCTCTCCAGTCGTGTCAGAATTTTATACATTTCAACGTGATCCCCTCGCACTCTTCTAAACTCCAGTGAGTATAAGCCCAATTCACCCAATCTCTCCTCATATGTCATTCCTGCCATCCCAGATAACAGCCTGGTGAATTTTTGCTGAACTCCTTCCATGGCAAGAACATCCTTCTTCAGATAAGGTGACGAAAATTGCACACAATACTCAAGATGTGGTCTCACCAAGGCCCTGTACAACTGCAGCAAGACATCTTTGTTCTTGTTCTCAAACCCTCTCGCTACGAAGGCCAACATACCATTTGCCTGCTTAACCGGCTGCTGCACCTGCATGCTTACCTTCAGCGACTGGTGCACAAGGACAGCCAGGTCTCGTTGCACTTCCCCTTCTCCTAATCTATTGCCATTCAGATAATAATCTGCTTCCCTGTTTTTGCCACCTAAGTAGATAACCTCACATTTATCCACGTAATATTGCATCTGCCATGCTTCTGCCCAATCATGCAACCTGTCCAAACATCCTGGAATTTCTCGGCATCCTCCTCACAGTACACACGCCCACCCAGCTTTGTGTCGTCTGCAAACTTGGAGATGTTACATCTAGTTCCCTTGTCTAGATCATTAACATATATTGTGAATAGCTGGGGTCAAGGACCGATCCTTGCGGTACCCCACTAGTCACTGCCTGCCACTCGGAAAAAGACCCGTTTATTCCAGTTCTTTGCTAACTATCTGCCAACCAGTTCTCTATCCAATCAATAACTTGCCCCCAATATCATGTGCCTTAACTTTACACGCCAATCTCTTATGTAGGACCTTATAGAAAGCCTTCAGAAAATCCAAATACACCACATCCACTGGTTCTCCCTTATCTATTTTACCAGTTACATCCTCAAAAAATTCCAGCAGATTAGTCAAGCACGATTTACCTTTTGTAAATGCATGTTGACTTTGTCCGATCCTGTCATGTTTTCCAATTGCTCTACTATTACAATGCATCAGCAGTCACAGCCCTCTGGTGCGGAGAATTCCCATGATTCATGGCCCTCTGAGTGAAGAAATTCCTTCTCATCTCATTCTTAAATGGCCGACCCCTTACCCTGAGAATATGCCCCCTAGTTCTGGACACTCCAGCCAGGGGAAACAACCTCTCAGCATTTACCCTGTCGTTCCCTTCTGAATCGTGTGTTTCAACGAGATCACCTATCATTCTTCTAAACTCCAGAGAGAATAGGCTCATTCTGCACAATCTCTCATCATAGGACAGCCCTCTCATCCCAGGAATCAATCTGATGAACCTAACTTGCAGTGCCTCCAAGGCAAGTATATCCTTCCATTAGATAAGGAGACCAAAACTGTGCACAGTACTCCAGGTGTGGTCTCCCCAAGGCCCTGTACAATTGTAACAAGACTTCCTTAATCTTATACTCCAACCCCCTTGCAATAAAGGCAACCATGCGATTTGCCTTCCTTAGTGCTTACTGTACCTGGATGCTAGCTTTCAGTGTTTCTTGCACGAGGGCACACAAATCCCTCTGAGCACCAACATTTGAAAGTTTCTAACCATTTAAAAAATGTTCTGTTTTCCTATTCTTCCTACGAAAGTGAATAACTTCACATATCCCTACATTATACTCCATCTGCCGCCTTACTGCCCACTCACTTTTTCTATCTATATCCCTTTGCAAACTCTTTGTGTTATCCTTACAGTTACTGTCCCACCTAGATTTTATCATCAGCAAACTTTGAATGCATTAAACTCGGTCGATTTATCTAGGTCATTAATATAGATCGTAATTAGCTGAGACCCCAAAACCGATCCTTGTGGCAACCCACTAGTTACAGCCTGCCAATATGAAAAAATCCGTTTATCCCTGCTCTCTGTTTTCTGTCCGTTAACCAATCCTCTATCCATGCTACTATATTACCCCCAACCCCATGAGCCCTAATCTTGTGTAGTAATATTTTATGTGGCACTTTATCTAATGCCATTTGGAAATCGAGATGTAATACATCCACTGGTTCCCCTTTATTTGCCCTGCTAGTCAAATCCTCTAAAAACTCTAGTAAATTTGTCAAACACGATTTCCCTTTCATAAAACCATGTTGACGCTGCATAAACATGTTATGGTTTTCTAAGTGCCCTGATACCACTTCCCTAACAATAGATTCCAACATTTTCCCGATGACTGATGTCAGTCTAACTGGTCTGTCGTTCCCTGCTTTTTCTCCACCTCCTTTCTTGAATAGCGGTGTTATATTTGCCACCCTCCTATCCGCTGGGATCATTCCAGAATCTAGTGAATTTAGCAATATCAAAACCAATGTGTCCACTATCTCTTCAGGCCCCTATTTTAAATCCCTAGGATGTCGGCCGTCAGGTCCAGGGGATTTGTTGGCTTTTAGTCCCATTAGTTACTCTAGTACTTTTTCTCAAATTTATTAATTATGTTAAGTTCCTCACTGTAGGGGGTGGCATGTGGTGTTGAATGGCGCGTACATTCACCCAGTCGGTTATGCCTCTGACTGTTTTGTGACTGGTTCGAATCACTCCCATGCCCCTGGGTTCGAGAAGACTTGAGTAGACAGGTGGTTGGATGTAAAGCAAAACCAAGATTTTATTGAAGAGGAAAACATGATACAATCTTATGGAAAGAATTACAAGTGTACACTTCTAGATGCAAAAATACAACAGAAGAATAATCAACTATATTATACAGGGAATGGGGAACACATGGCACATCAAGGGAAAACAACTATCTTAACAATCCCCTTATCCTTATCCCACCCCCTACACCAGCCTAGATTAAGCTATTAGGTTTCAGAACGTCATGCTCTCCAATCAAAAGGGGTTTGTTAGAAACAAAACAGCGGTTGGGTTCGGGGATCGCTCTTGGTGCTCTCTGGTGCCTGCCGTCATCACGCGGTTTCTGGGCCCTGTAAGGGCGTTGTCCTGCTTCGAGTACCCCAAAGTTAAAGTCTCTTTACCATGCAGGGATGATCCTTCGTCGACAGCTGCCAGTTTGAGTTAGTTTGCAGATATTCGAAGGTCGGACGAGGCTGTAGGCCCGATGATTCGAAGCCTCCCCTCAGTTCGTCTCCTCAGTTGGTCTTCTTCAGCCGGCAGTGTTCCCTCCGGTGGTCTTCCCTCCTCCCCTCATTGTGTCCTGCCTCACCTGGGCTGAATTGTCCGTGTCCACCCGACGCAGTGCCGTGGCGATTCCAGATGTAGTGGGAAAAGGGGCACGGGCAAAGGCCAGGGCGTGAGCGCGGGACGTGGAAAGAGCAGCAGCCACGAGGACGATGGGCCAAAGAGCAGCACAAGCACACCAACCAACGAACACACCTGACGATCTAACTCGACTTTGACTGCTACTTGGGGCATTCAATTGGACCGTCATCGAAAACCCTTACATGCACGCCAAATCAGGTTAGTTCTTTGTATTAATTTTGGCAGGCTAGATTAAATAATGGCAGCAATCCATACTAACTGGTTTTAGATGGCTGGTAATCACATCTACCAGCCCGATAATTGACTTGCATTGTCATGAAAGTTCCTTGATGTGCCTGTCCAGCTTCGATGGCTCTGTTAATCTGTTTCTGATAATATATGTAGACAGTTTGATGGCCTTAACTATAGGCCTAAATGAATTTAGATCTTGACTCCAATTCGGTCTAATGCATAATTCAGAGTCCTCTCTGGTTTCAAAATACAACGTTTCTCTTCACAGACACTGCAGCTTTGGTTTCAATTTCTCCAAGCAGTATGCTTGCAGAATCCATTTAAAAATCCCACAGGATTTCTGCCACGAGGCACGGACGCCATCTTGGGTACCTTTTTTGAGTTAAAATGTCCACACAGGGTCCCGTATATTAATAACAGCCTTCGGGGAGATGTAGAAATTTTGCGAATCTTACTGTCCCCCCTGAGATACTAAAACTTGCTTGAAGTATCATACATTTAAAATGAGCCAAATTTACTGAGCCTGCATAGTCAAACTTCCCCTGTAATTATCTATCTAATATAGCCACGACACATGCACTTCCCATTCCGCGAAAATGTAGTGTACATCAGCATACAGAGTGTAAAATTACAGACTCTGCACACACATCCAAGCATGGAGGGTGTCCAAAACCCCTGCAAAACTTGGTACATGTATCTTTATTAAACCGTGTCGCAAAAAACAACAAAAGAAAAACCTTTAATTAAAAATAACAAACACAAAGACACAAGAATCCTTCAATAAAAATACAGGGAACAAGACTTAAACTGGCGTATCGCCCTCCACCTTTGCATAATGTTCCTTCCAAATCCTCTGGTTTCGGAATTCTGACCACTGACATTTTCCCTTACACTGGATACAAACTAAATACAACACTATGCCTAACTGGCAAACCACGAGAATGTGGGAAGCCAGTCTGATGCACGAAGAGACCTCTATATTACTGAAAATGTTCCACCAGGGTGGAGTCACAATACACAATATCTTAGTCCCTATCTCTACAGTTTGCTGTTCAAGTGTATAAAAATGCTTCTGCGAAACTATAACGGCTTTGAGAATTTTGGTCAGATGTTCAGGAAGAGGGGGAATTTCGTAGCCAAAGTGCGCTACGTACTTATGGAAGTTCGTAAAATTCTCCTTCACAGTGAGGTGAACAGTGGAGGGTTCAGGAATGGGGACAATTTGCTCCTGGACCACTTGAAATTCTGCCTTGGGTTTGAAACAGAAACAGCTGTCACTAATCGAACACCAGCTATGCTGTCCGTGCTAGTAGTGGGAGGTGCCAGTGACAATATGTCCCACCTCGCATATATGCTACCTGCGGGGGAACATGGCCTTCTGCCATTGGCTCCAGGGTATAATTTATAGGCGTCGCGTCAACAGCACTGAACCCACACTGCGGTTTTGAAAAGGCATTCAAGTGCTGGGAACACAGGATTATGTGTGCTCCCCGGCTCCGGCACCCTGAGAGGTCAATACCTGTCATAGCGTGCTCCCACTTAATGACGTGAGGCGGGACCACTGTGAAACGAATATCTGCACCCCCTTGAATGACTCCAATGTTCTCAACCCTGTATACTGCTGCGGGTCGGGTTGTCCTACCCATGACTGCCATTCTAACTACTACTCCAATGATTGTGTGGTTGGACCACCCACAATCCATAGGGACTGGATAGGTTTCGGAGGCTAGCCGGATTCGGCACAGGCTCAATGCATTCTCAAAAGGATGGAGGGCTGCGAGGTGCTAGTTGCTAATCCAGGAGGGGACCAATCTCTGTTTTGAATCCTCCAGATTATTGTGGCCCTCGCCCAGTAACCACGCCCAGTATAAAACGCACACTTTATTCTGCGCAGCCTGGTCAGAAGCATTTCTGTCCTCCCTTATGAGAGCATTTACGGTCTTTGTGTGCATTACCAACTCGGCTATGATCTCCTTTAAATGGACCGTCATGGCCTGGTCCTAATGCAACTCCGAGCCCACTACCTTGTTCCCATCCAGCAATATCCTCTTCAACTGTGTTTTTAAACCGTTTATCTGGGGCTGCAGCTCTATGTCATCCCAGCTGTTGAAGACAGAGGACCCAGTATTAAAGGCAGTAAAAACATCATTCCAAACACCCCTTCTTTGTCTCCCTGAATTACTCTAAACTCTCGGTGTGTGGTGTAGCGTTCGGTCTTGTCCACGTGGGCAAAATCGAACTCGTAAATCTTCTTGAACATATCCGTTAACAGGGCCTGTTATAACTACTCTGTTTCTTTGGGTTACCACTCCGGTATATGTATCTCCATGAGATTTAAAATCACGGAGGCTACCGCCCCTGGTACAGCATCTGATTGGTGTGGACTATTACCAACCCATTCCCTGTTCCCTTGGTGGCAGTGGGGCAAATATCCTGGATAACCTCGCCGCCTGGGCCATGGGCGGGGCACAAGCTCAGTGGCATTGACTGGGATCTGGGTGTATGGGACCGCACACACCTTCAGGCTGCTATCCCACCTTATCCCATCCCTGGCGTCTTGCCACTGTCATTTGAAAACAATGGAAATGCCTGCGCGGCAGACCGTCTCTGACCCCCACATACAGATGTAAATCCCTTGATCCAGTTCCCACCATTTGTCCCAACACAGACATAGTCCTCCATGAATCCCAGTAATCGTCCGATGGGTGTAGCTTCCCAACCGTTCCCATTCCACTTCAGGGTTCCTCATGTCCTTGCTCAACTTCCTGAGCCACCACCACCAATCCAGTGGAAATTTTCCTTTACATGTCAAACATATTCGCTTTCCAATGATGACGCTGACCCTCGTGATAATGACTCGCACCCTGGCGCACAGGAGGGAGGCTTCCCCTTACGTGAATCCGGTTTGGCTGGAGTACTGGGATGAATTGGGCTCCAACCATCCTGACCAACTTCCCTCATGGAAGTAGATGGCGTGCTCCTCCGCATCCCTTTGACTGTTCCCATCGATCACCAAGGGTGCCTTGTCTCCCGAACACCCATAGATGTGGGAGTCTTGGAAGTCGCCCCTCCTCTCCTCACTCATCCCGATTAGGGCGAAGAGGATCATGATCCATTCCATCTCGAAAATCTTTCAGCAAAAAGATGTAAAATAGCATGCAGCCAGGTCCCCAAGAGATTCTCTGGCTTGGTGAAGCATGGTCGGGTCCAGTGACCTCGACCCAAAGGCACACACTTAACAGACCTCTCTACACCTGGATTAGGGGCGGGGTTTTCACCGTCAGGTCACTTCCCCTCTGGATCCCAGAAGAGTGGGGGAGTGTCCCAATCGATGGGCTATGGCCCCTCCCTTCAAGCAAGCCACAGCGTCTGTACAGTCTGTGAACTCGCTCCTGCTGCACGCTGAGGATCTTTATCCTCAGACCTTTCCCTAACTGGCTGCTTTCCCTCGTGGTTGTTGCTCTTTCAACGTCCCGCGCTTACCCCCTGACCTTTGCCCGTGCACCTTTTCCCACTCCATCAGGAATGAACCTGCACCGGGTCAGGTGGACACGGACAATTCAAGCCAGGCGAGGCGGGACGTGCTGAGTGGAGGAGGAAAGACCACCGGAGGGATGACTGCCAGCTGAAGAAGACCAACTGAGGAGACAAACTGAGGGGAACCTTCGAATCATCGGGCCTTCAGCCTCGGCCGACCTTCGAATATCTGCACACGAACTCAAACTGGCGGCTGTCAATGAATTATCATCCCTGCAAGGTAAAGTACCCAAACAGAGACTTTAACTTTGGGGTACTTGAAGCTGGATAACACCCTTGCAGCGCCCAGAAACCACTTGACGATGGCAGGCTCCAGAGAGCAGCAAGAGCGAACCCCGAACCCAACCGCTGTTTTGAGTCTACCAAACGCCTTTTGATTGGTAAGCATGAAGTTCTGGCCCCTCATAGCTTAATCTAGTCAGGTATAGGGGCTGGGATAAACATAAGGGGATTGTTAAGATAGTTGTTTTCCCTCGATGTGCCATGTGTTCCCCATTCACTGTATAAGTATAGTTAATTATTCTTCTGTTGTATTTTTGCCTGTAGAAGTGTACACTGGTAACTTTTTCCATAAGATTGTATCAATTTTCCTCCTCAATAAAATCTTGGTTTTGCTTTACATCCAACCACCTGTCTACTCGAGTCTTCCCTGGACCGCCGCCTTGTACCTAAGTGCGGTGCCTGGAACCCAGGGGCGTGGGAGTGATTCGAACCGCTCAGAAAACAGTCAGAGGCATAACTGACTGGGCGTACGTACTCGCCAAACACCACCACATGCCACCCCCCACAGAAATGGCGATCACGGCAGGACACCGGCAACAAGGTTGTGATGCAGTGGACAGTGGTTTGGATGAGCGAACCATGATGCACAAATCAATTTCTGATTATGTGTTTAGCAAGTTGAATATCACTAAGAAGTGGATCACCATTCTGTTAAGGGCTGGGCGTTCGATAGATGCAGCAGCGAAGTGGACAGCGGGAAAGGAGCACAAGAAGTCGTTAGAAAAGGCAGTTTGGCTGATGTACTTTAAAAAGCAGGTCCAGCTCTTGGACGGGCTCGTTGCAGCACAGGCAGTCGAGATAAGGGAGTCAGCCCTGGAAATCCGGGATAAGGCTCTCGCAGGGGAGATGTTATTAGTAGCTTTGCAGGCTTTTAACCAAGAGAGAGTACATATAGTAGGCGAACACAAGGCGCAGTTGGAATACCTACGGTGCCAAGTCACCGAGGCCAAAGAAATTAGTTAAGGTTGCGAGAGAAGAACGCCCGCTAGGCAAGGCAGGCCATGGGGTCCACCGCATGCACGCCGCTTCTCCGGAAACCATCAACCTAGGCCTTAGATCGGCTCAGATCTCAGCGACTGCTGATCAGCAGCCATCACAGTCAGCACCATTCGAGCCCTGTAATCCGGCTGAACTCTTTCTCATGAGCCAGAACTTAATTTACAAGGTTCAGCATTAAAACCAAACTGCTGACAATAATTTTATACATTTCTCACTGTTTAGATCCAATAATAAAATGTTATTATATGATTGCGTGATATATGATTTATTACCATTCACTCCCAACGCTCATTCCCCACCATCCCCCCCCCCCGACCCCAGTGCTTCTGGAGAGAGCTAGCTGGCCGTTTTGTTCGAAATATTGGGAGTTTGTTTCGATACAGAAAGTTACAGGGAGACCCCCGGGCATCAGAGGAGGGGGAAACACCCGGGCATTCCGCGGGGGGGGCGGTGCTCCACGTATTGCAGGCAGGGGGTGGCTCCGGGTACTGCAGGCAATGCAAGGGTGTTCTGGGCCTTGCAGGAAGTTCGGGGGGGGGCCGGGCCCCGCAGGAAGTGCGGGGGGGTGACCGGGCCCCGCAGGCAGTGCGGGGGAGTTGGGGGTTCGGGCACTACAGGCAGAGTGGGGGGGGGGTCCGGGCACTCCAGGCAGAGCGGAGGGGCCCTGGGCACCGCAGGCAGGGCCGGGGTGGCCCTGGGCACTGCAGGCAGGTTGGGGGGGGTCCGGGCACCGCAGGCAGTGTGCGGTGGGCGGCTCCGGGCCCCTCAGGCAGGGCGGGGGGGGGGGCGGTGGTAATCCAGGCCCTGCATAAAGCACTAATAAATTACTGAAACAGGATGAACATTAACTATGACGTGTTTGTGCTTGTCGAAGATAGCTCCATTATTGACAGGTTTCACGTTAAGTAACTAAAACAAAAATAATAATAAATATATATGTTTAATTGTAATAACTAATTTTGATATGGAATCAATACTTGTGTTGTGTTATAGGGGGTCTGTGGAATTTGTATAACACAGGAGGGAGCCTCAGGAGTAAAATGTTTGAGAAGCCCTGCTCTAAGCCACATCCCTCCATTCTCCCGGTTTAATGTGCAACTCGTACCATGACCTGTCGCACGTGTGACTGGTTCTTCACTGTATCGAGCCCGAGCTTTAGACTGCATGCAAGCAGGGTCTCGGATTGGAATGGGACAATCTGGATTTGCCTTGTTCAGCGCGACCTAATACTGGCCGATGAAATCCCTGTTTGAGGCTAAACACCGGCAATAACTCCACAGTTTCATACAATCATAGAATGATGGAGCTCAGGAGGCCATTCGGCCCATCGCGCCTGTGCTGGCTCTTTGAATGAGCTGTCCAATCTGCCCACTCCCCCCTGCTCTTTCCCAATAAACCTGCACATTTCCCCCTTCAATTATTTATCCAATTCACTTTTGAAAGTTTTTACTGAATCTGCTTCCACTACCCATTAAGTTAATGCATTCCAACAACAACTTGTATTGTAAAAGAGCCTTCAACCTAGTAAAAAGTCCCAAGGCGCTTCACAGGAGTATTAATAGACAATAAAAAATTCCAGATCATAAAACCTCGCCGCATAATGTTTATTCCCTCCTGTCGCCCCTGGTTCATTTGTCAATAATGTTAAATCTGTTTCCTCTGGTTACCAACATTCTGCCACAGGAACCAGTTTTTGCTTATTTTCTCTGTCAGAATCCTTATGTTGCAAATTCAGTCACTGTTCATGGATGGACAGAACTGCAGGGTAACATCAGCACTAACAGTTTCGTTCAGAATTGCACCTCCGAATGTCTGCAATTTACCTCACATATTTTATATTAATTCTCAGGGTGTGGGCCTCACAGGCAAGGCTGGGATTGACTGCACATTCCTAGTTGCCTCGAGATGGTATTGGTGGGCTTTCTTATTGAAAGCTTTCTAGGCCACTTTAGAGAACAGTGAAGAATCAAACATGGTGGTGGGGGACTGGAGTCACATATACGTCGAGACTGGGTCAGGTTTCCTGTCCTGGCCCCCTTCTTTATTAAATATTCTGTCCACCGGTATAGCTAATGTTAGGGGGCCGAGGCAGAGGGTGATAGTCGAAGGTTGTTTTTGTGACTGGAAGTCTGTGTCCAGTGGGGTACCACAGGGATCGGTGCTGGGACCATTGCTGTTTGTGGTCCACATTAATGATTTGGATGTGAATGTAAAAGGTATGATCAGTAAGTTCGCAGATGATACAAAAATTGGTGGGGTGGTAAATAATGAGGAGGGAAGCCTCAGGCTACAGGACGATATAGATGGGTTGGTCAAATGGGCGGTACAGTGGCAAATGGATTTAACCCTGAAAAGTGTGAGTTGATGCATTTCGGAGGGACCAAGAAGGCAAGGGAATACACAATGAATGGTAAGACCCTAGGAAAGACAGAGGATCAGAGGGACCTTGGTGTGCATGTACATAGATCCCTGAAGGCAGCAGAACAGGTGGATAATGTGGTTAAAAAGGCATATGGGATACTTGCCTTCATTAGCCGAGGCATAGAATATAAGAGCAGGGAGGTTATGATGGAGCTGTACAAAAAGCTGGTAAGGCCACAGCTGGAGTACTGTGTGCAATTCTGGTCGCCACACTATAGGAATGATGTGATTGTTTTGGAGAGGGTGCAGAGGAGATTTACCAGTATGTTACCTGGTCTGGAGCGCTTCAGCTGTGAAGAAAGACTGGACAGGCTGGGGTTGTTTTCCATTGAGCAGAGAAGGCTGAGGGGGGACCTGTTTGCTGTTAACAAAATTATGAGGGGCATAGATAGGGCAGATAGAAAGGAACTTTTCCCCTTAGTAGAGTGGTCAATAACAAGGGGACATAGATTCAAGGTAAGGGGCAGGAGGTTTAGAGGGGATTTGAGGAAAAACTTTTTCACCCAGAGGGTGGTTGGAATCTGGAACTCACTGCCTGAATGGATGGTCGAGGCAGGAAACCTCACAACATTCAAGAAGCATTTGGATGGGCACCTGAAATGCCATAGCGTACAAGGCTACGGACCAAATGCTGGAAAATGGGATTAGATTAGACAGGGCTTAATGGCCGGCGCGAACGCAATGGGCCGAAGGGCATCTTTCTGTGCTGAATAACTCTATGACTATGACTCTATCTATATATTACTCCTACCAGTGCTTTCTGCCCCTTGTTATTCCTTATCTCCACCCATACCGATTCTACTTCCTGATCCTCCGAGCCATGATCTTTTCTCGCTACTGTCCTCATGTTATCTTTTATTATCAGGGCTACTCCCCCTTCTTTTCCATTCTGCCTGTATTTTTGAAACGACAAGCACCCTGGAACATTTATTTCCCAACCTTGGCCACCTTTGAATCATGTCTCTGTAATGGCTATTTATCAAAACCATTTATCTCACTTTGTGCCATTAGTCCGTCTATCTTTTTACGAATTCACAATATATATATAAATGATCTAGACGAGGGAACTAGATGTAATATCTCCCAGTTTGCAGACGACAAAAACTGGGTGGGAGTGTGAGCTGTGAGGAGAATGCAGAGAAAATCCAGTATGATTTGGACAGGTTGGGTGATTGAGCAGATGCATGGCAAATGCATTTTAACGTGGATAAATGCGAGGTTATCCACTTCGGTGGCAGAAACAGGAAGACAGATTATTATCTGAACGGCAACAGATTGGGAAAAGGGGAAGTACGACAATAGCTGGGTGTCCTTGTGCACCAGTCACTGAAGGTAAGCATGCAGGTGCAGCAGGCGTTTAAGAAGGCAAATGGTATGCTGGCCTTCATAGCGAGAGGATTCGAGTACCGGAGCAAGGATGTCTTGCTGCAGTTGTACGTGGCCTTGGTGAGACCATACCTGGAGCATTGTGTGCAGTTTTGTTCGCCTTATCTGAGGAAGGATGTTCTTGCCATGGAGAGAGTGCAGCGAAGATCACCAGACTGATACCTGGAATGGCAGGAATGACGTATGAGGAGAGATTGGGTCGATTAGGCTTATATTCACAAGAGTTAAGATGAATGAGAGGGGGTCTCATTAAAGCTTATAAAATCTAACAGAACTAGACAGACTAGACGCAGGAAGGATGTTCCCGATGGCGGGGGAGTGCAGATCCAGGGGTCATAGTCTATGGATTAGGGGTAAGACATTTAGAACTGAATTGAGGAGGAATTTCTTTACCCAGAGAGTGGTGAACCTGTGGAATTCTCTGCCACACAGCGCAGTTGAGGCCAATTCATTAAATATATTCAAGAAGGAGTTGGATATATTTCTTAAGGCTAAAGGGATCTAGGGATATGGGGAGAAAGCAGGGACAGGGTTCTGAATTTGGATGATCAGCCATGATCTCATTAACTGGTGGAGCGGGATCGAGGGGCCGAATGTTTCTATGTATGTATCATGTATTCAGATAAAGAGCCTTTAATTTAATGTGTTTACCATTATTCCCTGCTTTGACATTATTCTTTGCTCCACTGCTACCATTAAACTCTCTGCCCCTTCCTGTAACACTCTGCTTATTTTTACCCAAATCGCTCCTCTGCTCTATTGCTTTGACCTTTAGATTTCTAAATTTTCCCTCACATAACCACTCCCCGCTTTTTTAGGTTAAAGCCCTATTTACCTCCCTAGTTATTTGATTCGCCAGGATGATTGTCCCAGCCTGGTTTATGCGGAGTCCGTCCCGACGGAACAGCTCCCTCTTTCCCCAGTACTGGTGCCAGTGCCCCATGAATTGAAACCCCTTCGACCAACACCACTCTTTGAGCCACGCATTTAACACTCTGATCTGCTTGACCCTATGCGCTTGGGCGCGTGGCTCATATAGTAATCCAGAAATTATTACACTTGTGGTTCTGCTTCTTAAGTTAGACCCTTACAGATGGGCAATAAATGCTGCCGTTGGCAGCGATGCCCACATCCCATAAACGAATAAAATGAAACAAAAAACACCCCTAGCTCCTCAAACTCCCTCAGCAGAACCTCATTCTCAGTTCTACCTATATCGGTGGTACATGGCGGAGCGGTCTTGAAGGGCCAAATAGCCTGGTTTTGCTCCTATTGCTTATGCTCTTAATTTCTTAATGCGGGTTCAGTTCAAATGTCTCTGTGTGCTAATGTAAGAAATGCAGAGTGACGGAAGCGAGGGAAAAGCCAGCGGTTTCTACTGAGAGCTGCCAGTAAGAACACTGCTGCCCAGGGAGGAGCCAATCGGGCAAACCATGCTGGCAGTGAGTCTCAGGCTGTTCCTCCACCGCAAACCCAGCTCCCAATAGCCGATTTTAAAACTCCAACAAATGTCGCCTGATTGAAACGTTGCAGGGTTTCAAGCGAATACTGAGTTTTGCAGTGAGGAGAAAGGATTGTTTATAAAATGCCACATTCCCAAACAAAGTTTAATGAAATAAACACATGATATTTTTAACCAGTCCGGCAGGGGGTGGTGAGAAATTCCATTGAAATGCAGCAGCGGTGGTGATTACTGGTC
Source organism: Somniosus microcephalus (assembly GCF_052327205.1). Taxonomy (NCBI): domain Eukaryota; kingdom Metazoa; phylum Chordata; class Chondrichthyes; order Squaliformes; family Somniosidae; genus Somniosus; species Somniosus microcephalus. The sequence continues at coordinate 834,122 of NW_028225180.1, forward strand.
AATATCACAATCTGGCTCCCTTCAGGCAGATTCCAAATGCCAAGTGCTGCTCTGGGAAAAGTTTCGAGCGGATTTCACCGGAGAACTTGATGCCGCAGGAGATTGACAGCCGACCCAGCCAATCGGTGCTGACCGGTCTTGCAGGATAGCCAATAGGATTTGCGATGGGTGGCGCACAATCCGGTGATTGACAAGCCGGATCGGGAACGAGTGTTTGGGAAGATTCTGGTTCAGGAAAAAAACCGCAAAGGGAAATTTTGCTGATATTGTGGCGATATTTCGTTAAAGCGTGTTGTGCATATTTAATAAAATATATTTTTGCAGAGGTGTCTTGATCGATTCGTCCTTAGCGTGTCAATTTAGAAATAGAAAGTGGTGAGACTGGGGAGAGAGAGACTGGGGACAGAGAGAGACTGGAGGAGAGAGAGAGAGAGTGGGGAGGGAGAGACAGGGGAGAGAGAGAGACTGGGGAGAGAGTGAGCGAGGGGGGACGTTTTGTTTTACTTTCATAGAAACATAGAAGATAGGAGCAGGAGCAGGTAATTCGGCCCATCGAGCCTGCTCCGCCATTCAACGATATCATGACTGATCATCCAAAGACAGGGTACTGATATTGGATGATCAGCCATGATCTCATTGAAAGGTGGAGCAGGCTCAAAGGGCGGAATGGCCTACTCTTGTTCCTATCTTCTATGTTTCTATCTTCCTATGAATGTGAAACGAAACGTCCCGCCTTGCTCACTCTATCCCCAGTCTCCCTCACTCCCCAGACTCTCTCTCCCCATCTCTCTCTCTCTCCCCCAGTCTCTCTCTCTGTCCCCAGTCCCTGCCTCCCTAGTCTCTCTGTCTCCCCCAGTCTCTCTCTCTCCCCAGTCTCTCTCTCCCCAGTCTCTCTCTCTCTCGCTCCCCAATCTCTCTCTCTCACCCCCAGTCTCATTCGCTCTCCCCAGTCTCTCTCTCCCCCAGTCTCTCACTCTCTCCAGTCTCTCTCCCGAGTCTCTCTATCCCCCAGTCTGGCTCTGTCTCTCCAGTCTCTATCTTCACCCAGTCTCTCTCTCTCCCAGTCTCTCTCTCCCCAATCTCTCTCTCTCTCCCCCAGTCCCTCCTCTCTCTCTCCCCAGTCTCTATCACCCCCCAAACTCTCTCTCTCCAGTCTCTCTCTCCCCCAGACTCTCGCTCTCCCCCGTCTCTCTCTTCACCCAGTCTCTCTCTCTCTCCCAGTATCTCTCTCCCCGTCTCTCTCACCCCAGTCATGCTCTCTCCCCTGTCTCTCTCTCCCCAGACTCTCTCTCCCCAGTCTCACTCTCTGTCCCCAGTCTCTCTCTTCACCCAGTCTCTCTCTCTCTCCCAGTCTCTCTCTCCCTCCCCAGTCTCCCTCTTCACCCAGTCTCTCTCTCTCCCAATCTCTCTCTCCCCGTCTCTCTCTCTCCCCAGTCTCTCTCACCCCAGTCATGCTCTCTCCCCAGTCTCTCTCTCCCCAGACTCTCTCTCCCCAGTCTCACTCTCTGTCCCCAGTCTCTCTCTCCCCCAGTCTCTCTCTCTCCCCCCAGTCTATCAGTCTGTCCAAAGTCTCGCTCACCACCAGTCTCTCTCTCCCCCAGTCTCTCTCTCTCACCCAGTCTCTCTCTCCCCAGTCTCTGTCTCTGTGTCCCAATCTCTCTCTCTCCCCAGTCTCTCTCTCTCCCCTTGTCTCTCTATCACGGAATCTCTCTCTCACTCCCCAGTCCCTCTCTCCCAGTCTCTCTCTCTCTCCCCCAGTCTCTTTCTCTCCCCAGACTCTCTCTCCCCAGTCTCTCTCTCACCCAGTCTGTCTCTCTCTCTCCCCAATGTCTCTCTCTTTCTCCCAGTCACTCTCTCACCCCTGTCTCTCTCTCTCCCCAGTCACGCTCTCTTCCCAGTCTCTCTAACTGCATTCTCTCTCTCCCGAATCTCTCTCTCCCCCAGTCTCTCTCTCTCTGCCCAGTCTCTCTCTCCCCAGTCACTCTCTCTCCGCAGTCTCTCTCCCCAGTCTCTCTCTCTCCAGTCTCTCTCTCTCTCCCCAGTGTCTCTCTTCACCCAGTCTTTCTCTCTCCCAGTCTCGCTCTCTCTCCCCAATCTCACTCTCTCCCCAGTCTCTCTATCCCCACTCTCTCTCTCCCCCTGTCTCTCTCTCTCCCAGTCTCGCTCTCTCTCCCCAGTCTCTCTCTCTCCCCAGGCTCTCTCTCCCCAGTCTCTCTCTCTCCCCTGTCTCTCTCTCTCCCCAGGCTCTCTCTCTGTCCCCAGTCTCTCTCAATTCAATTCAATTCAATTCGCTTTATTGGCATGATAAGCTACATCTTATGTTGCCAAAGCATCAAAATACATTTATGGTTGAACACATACACGCAGTTCTATTCATACAGTGTATAAACAGGTATATCCCTGAGTGTATAAATCTACATTCGCATTATTTATATATACTCTTTTCTTAGTTTACTGGTTGTCCCTCGGTTCATGGCAAGCTGTAACATAGTGTGCCGCCAGTGCTACACAGCTTCTCTCCTCCCCCAGTAGGTATGGGAGTTTTTGGTTGTCATTCAGATTTCTGAATTCAGGGCATATTTGTGAGAATATTTGGTAGAAATTCTCCCTGATGCCCTGATATTTTCCACAGGCTGTGAGGAAGTGCATCTCTGTCTCCACTACTCCCTGACCGCAGTGAGAGCATATCCTGTCCTCTCTTGGCAGCCTGGACTGCCTGTGTCTGCCTTTTTCGATCGCCAGGTTATGTTCGCTAAGTCTGTACCTTGTCAAGGTTTTTCTCAGTTTGTTATCCTTTACCATGGTCAGATAATCAGCTATGTTTATCTCCCCCCCCAGTCTCTTTCTCTCTCCCCCAGTCTCTCTCTCTACCACCAGAAACTTTTTTTTCCCATTCTTTCTCTCTCTCCCCAGTCTCCCTCTCTCTCTCTCCCCAGTCTCTCTCTTCCCAGTCTCCCTCTCTGTCCCCAGTCTCTCTCTCTCCCCCAGTCTCTCTCGCCGCGTCTCTCTCTCCCCCAGTCTCTCTCTCTCCCACAGTCTCTCTCTCTCTCTCTCTCTCCCCAGTCTCTCTCTCTCCCCTGGTCTCCTTCTCCCCAAATCTCTCTCTCACCCAGTATCTCTCTGTCTCCCTCTCTCCAGTCTCTCTCTCTCTCCCAGTCTCTTTCTCTCCCCGGTTTCCCTCTCTCTCCCCATTCTCCCTCTTCCCAGCCTGTCTCTCTGTCCCCAGTCTCTCTCCCCAGTCACTCCCTCTCCCCCAGTCTCTCTCTCCCACAGAATTTCTCTCGCCCCAGTCTCTCTCACCCAGTCTCTATCCTCCAGTCTCTCTCCCCCAGTCTCTCTCTCTCCCCATCTCTCTCGCCCCAGTCTCATTCCATCCCTCAGTCTCTCTCTGTCACTCCCCCATCTCTCAGTGTCTCTCTCTCCCAGATTCTCTCACCCCAGTCTCTCTCTCTCTCGCTCCCCAATCTCTCTCTCTCACCCCCAGTCTCATTCTCTCTCCATAGTCTCTCTTTCCCCCTGTCTCACTCTCTCTCTCCAGTCTCGCTCCCGAGTCTCTCTATCCCCCAGTCTCGCTCTGTCTCTCCAGTCTTTATCATCACCCAGTCTCTCTCTCTCTCCCAGTCTCTCTCTCCCCAATCTCTCTCTCTCTCCCCAGTCTCTCTCTCTCTCCCCAGTCTCTATCACCCCCCAATCTCTCTCTCCCCAGTCTCTCTCTCTCCCCCAGATTCTCGCTCTCCCCCATCTCTCTCTTCACCCAGTCTCTCTCTCTCTCCCAGTCTCTCTCTCCCTCCCCATTCTCCCTCTTCGCCCAGTCTCTCTCTCTCCCAATCTCTCTCTCCACGTCTCTCTCTCGCTCTCCCGAGTCTCTCTCACCCCAGTCACGCTCTCTCCCCAGTCTCTCTCTCCCCAGACTCTCTCTTCCCAGTCTCTCTCTCACTCCCCAGTCTCTCTCTCATGCCCCAGTCTCTCTCTCACTCCCCCCAGTCTCTCTCTCCCCAGTCTCACTCTCTGTCCCCAGTGTCTCACTTCACCCAGTCTCTCTCTCTCCCAGTCTCGCTCTCTCTCCCCAAACTCACTCTCTTCCCAGTCTCTCTCTCCCCACACTCTCTCTCCCCGTCTATCTCTCTTCCAGTCTCGCTCTCTCTCCCCAGTCTCTCTCTCTCTCCCCAGTCTCTCTCTCCACACTCTCTCTCTGTCCCCAATCTCTCTCTCTCACCCGTCTCTCTCTCACTCCACAGCCTCTCTCTTCCCAGTCACTCCTTCTCTCCCCAGGCTCTCTCTCTGTCCCCATTCTCTCTCTCTACCCCAGTCTCTCTCTCTCTCCCCCAGTCTCTCTCTCAAACCTCAGAATCTCTCTCTCCCCCATTCTTTCTCTCTCTCCCCAGTCTGACTCTCTCTTTTTCCCCAGTCTCTCTCTTCCCAGTCTCCCTCTCTGTCCCCAGTCTCTCTCTCTCCCCCAGTCTCTCTCTCTGTCCCCAGTCTCTCTCTCCCCGTCTCTCTCTCCCACAGTCTCTCTCTCTCCCACAGTCTCTCTCTCTCTCTCTCCCCAGTCTCTCTCTCTCCCCTGGGCTCCTTCTCCCACAATCTCTCTCTCACTAGTCTCTCTCTCTTTCTCTCTCCAGTCTCTCTCTCTCCCCCATTCTCTCTCTCTCACCCTGTCTCTCCCTTTAACCTAGTCTCTCTCTCTCTCTCCCCAGTCTCTCACTCACTCCCCAGTCTCTTTCTCTCCCCAGTTTCCCACTCTCTCTCCCCAGTCTCTCTCTCCCCAGTCTCTCTCTCCCCCAGTCTCTCTCACTCTCCCCAGCTTCCCTCTCTCTCCCCAGTCTCCCTCTTCCCAGTTTCTCTCTCTGTCCCCAGACTCTCTCTCCCCAGTCTCTCTCACCCAGTCTCTATCCCCCAGTCTCTCTCCCCCAATCTCTCTCTCTCCCCGTATCTCTCTCGCCCCAGTCTCATTCCATCCCTCAGTCTCTCTCAGTCACTCCCCCGTCTCTCACTGTCTCTCTCTCCCAGAGTCTCACTCTCCCCCAAAATCACACTCGAATCAGTCTCTCTTTCTCCCCGTCTCCTCTTTCCCCCAGAATCACTCTCCCCCACTCTCTCTCCCCCAGTCTCTCTCTCTCCCCCAGTCTCTCTCTCCACCAGTCTCTCGCACTCCCAGTCTCTCTCTCTCCTCTAGTCTCTCTCTCCCCAGTCTCACTCCATTCCCCGATCACTCTCTCTAATTCCCCAGTCTCCCACTCTCTGTCCCATGTTCTCACTCTCCCCCAGTCGTTCTCTCTCTCTCCCCCAATCTCTCACACTCCACCTAGTCGTTCTCTTTCCCCCAGTCTCTCCCTCTCCCCCAGTCTCGCTCACTCCCCAGTTTTTTCTCTCTCCCTGACACTCTGTCTCACTCGCCCCCACTCTCCCACTTTCTCTCTCCAGTGTCTCTCTCCCCAGTTTCACTCTCGCCCCGTCTCTCTCTCTGAAAATGTCTCTCGCTCTCTCTCCCCAGTCTTTCTCTCTCCCCTGTCGCTTTCTCTCTCCCCCAGTCTCTCTCCCCCAATCTCTACCTTTCTCTCTACCCTTCTCTCTCTCCCCAGTCTCTTTGCCTCTCTGCTAGTCTCTCTCTCTCCCCAGTCTATCTCTCTTTCACACGAGTCTCTCTCTCTATCCCCCAGAATCTCTCTCCCATTTCTCTCTCACCCCAATCTCTCTCTTCCCAGTTTCTCTCTCTCTCCCCCTGTTTCTCTCTCTCACTCCCCAGTCTCTTTCTTCCCAGATAATCCCGTTCCTCCAGTCTCTTTCCGTTTCTCCTAGACTCTCTCTCTCCAGTCTCTCTCTCATTCACACGAGTCACTCTCTCTCCCCAGTATCTCTCTCTCAATTCTCTCCCCCAAGACTCTCTTTCTCTCGCTCCCCAGTCTCTCTCCCTCTCCCCAGCCTCTCCCCCAGACTCTCTCTCCCCCAGTATTTATCTCTCGCCCAGCCTCACTCTCTCTCTCCCCAGTCACTCTCTCCCTCCCCCCAGTCAATCTCTCCCCAGTCTCACTATCTACCCCCAGTCTCACACTCTCCCCTGTCTACCCCTCTGTCCCCAGTCTCTCTCTCCCCAGTCTCTCTACCCCCAGTCTCTCTCTCACCCCAGTTTCCCTCTCTCTCCCCAGTCTCCCTCTTCCCAGCCTTTCTCTCTCTCCCCAGTCTCTCTCTCCCCAGTCACTCCATCTCCCCCAGTCTCTCTCTCCCACAGAATTCCTCTCTCCCCAGTCTCTCTCACCCAGTCTCTATCCCCCAGTCTCTCTCCCCCAGTCTCTCTCTCTCCCCATCTCTCTCTCGCCTCAGTCTCATTCCCTCCCTCAGTCTCTCTCCGTCACTCCCCCGTCTCTCGCTGTCTCTCCCTCCCAGATTCTCTCACCCCAGTCTCTCTCTCTCTCGCTCCCCAATCTCACTCTCTCTCCCCCAGTCTCTCTCTCTAACCTCAGAATCTCTCTCTCCCCCATTCTTTCTCTCTTTCCCGAGTCTCACTCTCTCTCTCTCCCCAGTCTCTCTCTTCCCAGTCTCCCTCTCTGTCCCCAGTCTCTCTCTCCCCATCTCTCTCTCCCACAGTATCTCTCATTCCCACAGTCTCTCTCTCTCTCTCTCCCCAGTCTCTCTCTCTCCCCTGGTCTCCTTCTCCCACAATCTCTCTCTCACTAGTCTCTCTCTCTCTCTCTCCAGTCTCTCTCTCTCCCCCATTCTCTCTCTCTCCCCCTGTCGCTCCCTTTAACCTAGTCTCTCTCTCTCTCTCCCCAGTCTCTCACTCACTCCCCAGTCTCTTTCTCTCCCCAGTTTCCCTCTCTCTCTCCCCAGTCTCTCTCTCCCCCAGTCTCTCTCTCTCTCCAGCTTCCCTCTCTCTCCCCAGTCTCCCTCTTCCCAGTCTCTCTCTCTGTCCCCAGACTCTCTCTCCCCAGTCTCTCTCGCCCAGTCTCTATCCCCCAGTCTCTCTCCCCAATCTCTCTCTCTCCCCATATCTCTCTCGGCCCAGTCTCATTACATCCCTCAGTCTCTCTCTGTCACTCCCCCATCTCTCGCTGTCTCTCTCTCCCAGAGTCGCTCTCTCCCCCAAAATCACACTCGAACCAGTCTCTCTTTCTCCCCGTCTCTCTCTTTCCCCCGGACTCTCTCTCCCCCACTCTCTCTCCCCCAGTCTCTCTCTCTCCCCCAGTCTCTCTCTCCACCAGTCTCTCGCACTCCCAGTCTCTCTCTCTCCTCTAGTCTCTCTCTCCCCCAGTCTCACTCCATTCCCCGATCACTCTCTCTCATTCCCCAGTCTCTCACTCTCTGTCCCATGTTCTCACTCTCCCGCAGTCATTCTCTCTCTCTCCCCCAATCTCTCACACTCCACCCAGTCTTTCTCTTTCCCCCAGTCTCTCCCTCTCCCCCAGTCTCGCTCACTCCCCAGTTTTTTCTCTCTCCCTGACACTCTGTCTCACTCGCCCCCACTCTCCCACATTGTCTCTCCAGTGTCTCTCTCCCCAGTTTCACTCTCACCCCGTCTCTCTCTCTGAAAATGTCTCTCGCTCTCTCTCCCCAGTCTTTCTCTCTCCCCTGTCGCTTTCTCTCTCCCCCAGTCTCTCTCCCCCAATCTCTCTCTCTCTCTCTCCCCGTCTCTCTCTCCCCAGTCTCTTTGCCTCTCTGCTAGTCTCTCTCTCTCCCCAGTCTATCTCTCTTTCACACGAGTCTCTCTCTCTATCCCCCAGAATCTCTCTCCCATTTCTCTCTCCCCCCAGTCTCTCTCTTCCCAGTTTCTCTCTCTCTCCCCCTGTTTCTCTCTCTCACTCCCCAGTCACTCTCTTCCCAGATTCTCTCGCTCCTCCAGTCTCTTTCCGTTTCTCCTAGTCTCTCTCTCTCCAGCCTCTCTCTCATTCACACGAGTCACTTTCTCTCCCCAGTATCTCTCTCTCAATTCTCTCCCCCAAGACTCTCTTTCTCTCGCTCCCCAGTCTCTCTCCCTCTCCCCAGTCTCTCCCCCAGACTCTCTCTCCCCCAGTATTTATCTCTCGCCCAGCCTCACTCTGTCTCTCCGCAGTCTCTCTCTCTCTCCACAGTCTCTCTCTCTCTCCCCAGTCTCTCTCTCCCTCCCCCCAGTCAATCTCTCCCCAGTCTCACTCTCTGTCCCCAGTCTCACACTCTCCCCTCTCTATCCCTCTGTCCCCAGTCTCTCTCTCCCCAGTCTCTCTCCCCCAGTCACTCTCTCTCCCCAGTTTCCCTCTCTCTCCCCAGTCTCCCTCTTCCCAGCCTCTCTCTCTCTCCCCAGTCTCTCTCTCCCCAGACACTCCCTCTCCCCCAGTCTCTCTCTCCCACAGAAATCCTCTCTGCCCAGTCTCTCTCACCCAGTCTCTATCCCCCAGTCTCTCTCCCCCAGTCTCTCTCTCTCCCCATCACTCTCTCGCCCCAATCTCATTCCCTCCCTCAGTCTCTCTCTGTCACTCCCCCGTCTCTCGCTGTCTCTCTCTCCCAGATTCTCTCACCCCAGTCTCTCTCTCTCTCGCTCCCCAATCTCACTCTCTCACCCCCAGCCTCATTCTCTCTCCCCAGTCTCTCTCTCCCCCAGTCTCACTCTCTCTCTCTAGTCTCTCTCCCGAGTCTCTCTATTCCCCAGTCTCGCTCTGTCTCTCCAGTCTCTATCTTCACCCAGTCTCTCTCTCTCTCCCAGTCTCTCTCACCCAAATCTCTCTCTCTCTCCCCAGTCTCTCTCTCTCTCCCCAATCTCTATCACCCCCCAAACTCTCTCTCCCCAGTCTCTCTCTCTCCCCCAGACTCTCGCTCTTCCCCATCTCTCTCTTCACCCAGTCTCTCTCTCTGTCCCCAGTCTCTCTCTCCCCCCCAGTCTCTCTCTCTCTCCCCCAGTCTCTCTCTCTACCCTCAGAATCTCTCTCTCCCCCATTCTTTCTCTCTCTCCCCAGTCTCCTTCTCTCTCTCTCCCCAGTCTCCCTCTCTGTCCCCAGTCTCTCTCTCTCCCCCAGTCTCTCTCTCTGTCCCCAGTCTCTCTCTCCACATCTCTGTCTCCCAGAGTCTCTCACTCTCCCACACTCTCTCTCTCTCTCTCCCCAGTCTCTCCCTCTCCCCTGGTCTCCTTCTCCCCCAATCTCTCTCTCACTAGTCTCTTTCACTCTCTCTCTCCAGCCTCTCTCTCTCCCCCAGTCTCTCTCTCCCCCCTGTCTCTCCCTTTAACCAAGTCTCTCTCTCTCTCTCCCCAGTCTCTCTCTCTCTCTCCCCAGTCTCTTTCTCTCCCCAGTTTCTCTCTCTCTCTCCCCACTCTCTGTCTCCCCAGTCTCTCTCTCCCCTAGTCTCTCTCTCTCCCCAGCTTCCCTCTCTCTCCCAGTGTCCCTCTTCCCAGTCTCTCTCTCTGTCCCCAGTCTCTCTCTCCCCAGTCACTCCCTCTCCCCCAGTCTCTCTCTCCCACAGAATCTCTCTCTCCCCAGTATCTCTCACCCAGTCTCTATCCCCCAGTCTCTCTCTCCCAGTCTCTCTCTCTCCTCGTATCTCTCTCGCCCCAGTCTCATTCCATCCCTCAGTCCCTCTCTGTCACTCCCCCGTCTCTCGCTGTCTCTCTCTCCCAGATTCTCTCTCTCCCCCAATCTCACACTCGACCCAGTCTCTCTTTCTTCCCATCTCTCTCTTTCCCCCAGACCCTCTCTCCCCCAGTCTCTCTCCCCCAGTCTCTGTCTCTCCCCCAGTCTCTCTCTCCACCAGTCTCTCGCACTCCCAGTGTCTCTCTCTCCTCCAGTCTCTCTCTCCCCCAGTCTCAATTCAATTCAATACAATTCAATTCAAATCGCTTTATTGGCATGACAAGTTACATCTTATGTTGCCAAAGCATCGAAAAACATTCAGGTTTGTACACAAAAATACAGTTCTATCCATACAGTGTACAAACAGATATATCCCTGAGTGTATAAATATACTTTCATATAATTTATATATACTCTTTTCTTATATTTAGTGGTTGTCCCTCTGTTTATGGCATCTGTAACATAGTGTGCCCGCTAGTGTTGCACAATTTCTCTCTTCCCCTAGTAGGTATGGGAGTTTTTGGTCTTCATTCAAATTTCTGAATTCCGGTCATATTTTTGTGAATTTTGGGTAGAAATTCTCCCTTATGTCCTGATATTTTCTAAAAGCTGTGAGGAAGTGCATCTCTGTCTCCACCACTCCCTGACTGCAGTGACAGCATATCCTGTCCTCTCTTGGTAGCCGGGTCTGCCTGTGTCTACCTTTTTCGATCGCCAGGCTATGTTCACTAAGTCTGTACATTGTCAAGGTTTTTCTCAGTTTGCTATCCTTTACCATGGTCAGGTAATCAGCCATGTTGTATTGTCTGTTTAGGGCCAAGTAGCAATTGAGTTTGCTTTGGGTTTTTGTTGTTTCTGCCCAATATGACAGATATTTTCCCTTTTGCTTAGCGACGATTGTGTTGGGTCGAATTCTTTGTGTTACGCTGTCACTGTCCTGGGGCTGGTTATTGTTAGTAGTGTTAGTAATTACTTCACTGAGTCCCAGGACTAGTTGACTGAGGGTATTCTTCTTTATGGTCCTCTCTTGGCATTTCAGGGCTTCGTAATGATAGCATTGGGGGTTGCTCATTTCTTGGTGTTCCCAAAATTTGGTGGCTCTTTTTTGGATAGTGAATATTAATGGATATTGGCCTAGTTCTGCCCTGCATGCATTGTTTACGGTTTTCCTTTGCGTCCAGAGGATACTTTTACAGAATTCGGCATGCAGGATCTCAATTGGGTGTTTTTCCCATTTTGCAAATTCTTGTTGTGTTAGCGGTCCCCACACCTCACTGCCATAGAGTGCAATTGGTTCAATTACTGATATTGAAAAGTTTAAGCCAAATGCTAATTGGGATTTCTATTTGGATTGATTTATTAATGGCATTGAAAGCCCTTCTTGCTTTCTCTTTCAGTTCATTCACAGCCAGTTTGAAATTTCCCGTAGAACTGATTTTTAAGTCCAAGTATGTGTAGTTAGTGGTTTGTTCAATTTTGGTTGTTCCTAGGTTGAAATTTATTTTGGGTCCCTGGTGTCTGGATCTTTACTGGAACACAAGGACTTTGGTTTTTTGGGGATTTATTGTCAGGGCCCAAGCCTGGCAGTACGACTCCAGCAGGTCCAGGTTCTGCTGTAAACCCTCCTTAGTTGGTGACAGCAGAAGCAGGTCGTCTGCATAGAGGAGGAATTTAACCTTGGATTCATATAGGGTGAGGCCGGGTGCTGGAGATTGTTCAAGTCGATTTGACAATTCATTTATGTAAATATTAAAGAGTGTCAGTGAGATTGGCGAGCCCTGCGTCACCCCCCGCCCCTGTGGGAAGTATTTTGTTTGTTTGTCTCCAATTTTAACTGCACATTTGTTGTTTGTATACATTGATTTAATTACATCATATGTTTTTCCCCCTACCCCGCTTTTGATAGGTTTCAGGAATAAACCGTCGTGCCAGATGGAGTCGAAAGCCTTCTGGAAATCTATAAAGCATGCGTAGATTTTGCTTTTGTTTTGATGAATGTGTTTGTCAATTAGGGTCTGTAGGGTGAAGATATGATCTGATGTTCTATAGTTTGGCAGGAATCCAATTTGGCTTTTACTCAAAACATTGTGCTCCTCAAGGAAGTTTATAAGTCTTTTGCTTATGATACTACAGAATACCTTCCCCAGGTTACTGTTTACACAGATGCCTCGATAGTTATTTGGGTCGACTTTGTCCCCACTTTTGTATATGGGCGTTATGAGTCCTTTGTTCCAGATATCAGGGAAGTAACCGACACTCAGAACCAAGTTGAAGAGTTTTAGGATAGCCAGTTTCATTTTATCGTCTGTGTGTTTAATCATCATGCTTAGCATGCCGTCTGCCCGCAAGCTTTTCCTGGTCGCAGGTCCTTGAGTTTTTCAAAAAGTTATTTTTCTGTTATTATGGAGTCTAGCGGGTTTTGGTTATCTTTTATGGCCATTTCGAGCTTTTCCAGTTTTTTGCATATTTGGTGTTGCTCTGGCCTTAGTGTGTTTTTCTGCTATAATTTTTCAAAGTGGTTTTCCCATGTGTCTCCATTTTGAATGGCCAATTCGTCGTGTTGTTTTTTGTGTAATGTATTCCAGTTGTCCCAGAAACAGTTGGAATCAATGGATTCCTCAATGGAGCTGAGTGTATTCTTAATATATTGCTCTTTTTTGGTTCTGATTGTGTTTCTGTATTTTGTTAGTGTCTGACAATAAGTAAGGCGTAATTCCTCATTTTCTGGATGTCTGTGTTTTTGGTTTGATATTTTTCTAAGTTTTTACCTCATGTTATGGCAATCTGGGTCAAACCATTTTTCATAGTTTTTTGTTTTGTGTTTGTTCTTTCGAGCTTTCAAGTTTGACTTTGTTGCCAAATTATCAAAAATATTGTTTAGGTTATTCACTGCCTGGTTTACGTCTTCTTTATTGTGAGTGTATATGTTATCCAGAATGGTGTCCAAGAGAGCTTGAGTTGATTCATTGCTAATTGCTTTCTGGTATTTTTCCGTGTCGTTTTTGGCCCATCTGTACGATTTTTTGGTGTTGTACACTTTACTGGGTTGTGTTTCTGTGTTGTTTGTTTCTCCATTCCATTCCATTCCCTGGTCACTCTCTCTCACTCCCCAGTCTCTCACTCTCTCTCCCATTTTCTCACTCTCCCCCAGTCGTTCTCTCTCTCTCTCCCCCATCTCTCACACTCCACCCAGTCTTTCTCTTTCCCACAGTCTCTCCCTCTCCCCCAGTCTCGCTCACTCCCCAGTTTTATCTCTCTCCCTGACTCTCTGTCTCACTCGCCCCCACTCTCCCACTTTCTCTCTCCAGTGTCTCTCTACCCAGTTTCACTGTCGCCCCGTCTCTCTCTCCGAAAGTGCCTCTCGCTCTCTCTCCCCAGTCTTTCTCTCTCCCCTGTCGCTTTCTCTCTCCCCCAGTCTCTCTCCCCAATCCCTCTCTCACTCTCTCCCCTTCTCTCTCTCCCCAGTCTCTTTGCCTCTCTGCTAGTCTCTCTGTCTCCCCAGTCTATCTCTCTTTCACACGAGTCTCTCTCTGTATCCCCCAGAATCTCTCTCCCATTTCTCTCTCACACCAGTCTCTCTCTTCCCAGTTTCTCTCTCTCTCCCCCTGTTTCTCTCTCTCACTCCCCAGTCTCTCGCTTCCCAGATTCTCTCGCTCCTCCAGTCCCTTTCCGTTTCTCCTAGTCTCTCTCTCTCCAGTCTCTCTCTCACTCACACGAGTCACTCTCTCTCCCCAGTATCTCTCTCTCAATTCTCTCCCCAAGACTCTCTTTCTCTCGCTCCCCAGCATCTCTCCCTCTCCCCAGTCTCTCTCCCTCTCCTCCGTCCCCCCAGTCTCTCTCTCCCCAGTCTCACTCTCTGACCCCAGTCTCACACTCTCCCCTGTCTAACCCTCTGTCCCCAGTCTCTCTCTCCCCAGTCTCTCTCTCTCTCCCCGTCTCTCTCTCTCCCCCAGAATCTCTCTCTCCCCAGTCACTCTCACTCCCCAGTCTCCCTCTCTCTCCCTCCAGTCTCTCTCTCTCCCCCCAGTCTCTCAATCTGTCAAAAGTCTATCTCTCCCCCGTCTCTCTCTGCCCCAGTCTCCCGCACTCCCCAGTCTCTCTTTCTCTCTCCCCAGTCTCTCAATCTCTCCCCAGTCTCTCCCTCTCTCTCCGCACTCTCTCTCTCCATAGTCTCTCTCTCTGTCCCCAGTCTCTCTCTCTCCCCCGTCTCTCTCTCTCTCCCCAGTCTCTCTCTCCCCAGTCTCACTCTCTCTCCGCAGGCTCTCTCTCTGTCCCCAATCTCTCTCTCCCAGTCTCTCTCTCTCTCCCCCGTCTCTCTCTCTCTCCCCAGTCTCTCTCTCCCCAGTCTCTCTCTCATTCTCCCCAGTCTCTCTCTCCCAGAATCTCGCTCTCTCTCCCAGTCTCTCTCTCTCTCCCAGTCACTCTCTCTCTCCCCAGTCTCTCACCCTCCCCAGTCTCCCTCTCTCCCCAGTCTCGCTCTCTCCCCAGTCTCTCTCTCCCCCAGTCTCTCTCTCTCTGCCCAGTTTCTCTCTCCCTAGTCACTCTCACTCTGCAGTCTCTCTCCCCAGTCTATCTCTCCCCAGTCTCTCTCTTCACCCAGTCTCTCGCTCTCCCAGTCTCTCTCTCTCTCCCCAGTTTCTCACTCTCCCCAGACTCTCTCTGCCCAGTCTCTCTCTCCCCCAGTCTCTCTCTCTCTCTCCCCAGTCTCTCACTCTCTCCCCAGTCTCTCCCTCTCTCTCCGCAGTCTCTCTCTCCCTAGTCTCTCTCTGTCCCCAGTCTCTCTCTCTCCCCTCTCTCTCTCCCCAGTCTCTCTATCTCTCCCCAGGCTCTCTCTCTGTCCCCAGCCTCTCTCTCTCTCCCCAGTCTCTCTCTTCACCCAGTCTCTCTCTCCCCCAGTCTCTCTCTCTAAGCCAGCCTCACTCCATCCCAAGTCTCGCTCTCTCACTCCCCAGTCTCTCGCTGTCTCTCTCTCCCAGATTCTCTCTCTGCCCCAATCTCACACTCGACCCAGTCTCTCTCCCTGTCCATCTCATTCCCCCACACTCTCTGCCCGACGCTCTCTCTCCCCCAGTCCCTCTCTCTCCCTCAGTCATTCTCCACCAGTCTCTCTCTCTCCCATTCTCTCTCTCTCCTCTACTCTACTCTCTCTCCTCCAGTCTCAATCCATTCCCCAGTCACTGTCTCTCAATGCCCAGTCTCTCACTCTCTCTCCCAGATTCTCCCTCTCCCCCAGTCGCTCTCTCTCTCTCCCCCAGTCTCTCACACTCCACCCAGCCTCTCTCTCACCCCCAGTCTCTCCCTCTCCCCCAGTCTCTCTCACTCCCCAGTATTTTCTCTCTCCCCGAATCTCTCTCTCACTCGCCCCCACTCTCCCACTTTCTCTCTCCAGTGTCTCTCTCCCCAGTCTCACTCTCACCCCGTCTCTCTGAAAGTATCTCTCGCTCTCTCTCTCCCCATTCTTTCTCTCTCTCCTGTCGATTTCTCTGCCCCCAGTCTCTCTCCCCCAATCTCACTCTCTCTCCCCTTCTCTCTCTCCCCAATCTCTTTCCCTCTCTCCTAGTCTCTCTCTCTCCCCAGTCTCTCTCTCTCCTCCAGACTCTCTCTCCCATTTCGCTTCTTCCCCAGTTTCTCTCTTCCCAGTTTCTCTCTCTCCCCCTGTTTCTCTCTCTCACTGCCAGTCTCTCACTGTCTTTCTCTCTCCCTGAGTCTCTCTCGCGCTCTCCCCAAGTGTCTGACTTTCACTCCCCAGTCACTCTCTCCCCAGTCTCTCTCTCCCCATTCTCTCTCCCTCTATCTCCCCTCTCTCCTTCTCTATCCCCAGTGTCTCTCTTTCCCAGTCTCTCTTTCCCCTGTCTCTTTCCATTTCTCCTAGTCTCTCTCTCCCCAGTCTCTGTCTCTCCCAGATTCTCACCCTCCCCCAGTCGCTCTCACTCTCCCCAGTCTCCCTCCCCCAGTCTCTCTCATACCAAATCTTTCTCCCTCCCCGAATATCTCTCTCTCTACCCTGTCACGCTCTTACCCTCCCCATTCTCTCTCTCCCCATTCTCTCCCTCGCAAGTCTCTCTCTCTCCCAGTCTCTCTCTCTCTCCCCCAGTCTCACTCCATCCCCCAGTCTCTCTCTCTCACTCCCCAGTCTCTCGCTGTCTTTCTCTCCCCGATTCTCTCTCTCCCCCAATCTCACACTCGACCCAGTCTCTCTCCCCCCCCGTCTCCCTCTTTCCCCCAGACTCCCTCTACCCCACAATATCTCTCCCCCAGTCTCTCTCTCTCTCCCCCAGTCACTCTCTCCACCAGTCTCTCGCTCTCCCAGTCTCTCTCTCTCCTCTACTCTCTCTCTCCCCCAGTCTCACTCCATTCCCCAGTCACTCTCTCTCACCCCCCAGTTTCTCACTCACTCTCCCAGATTCTCACTCTCCCCCAGTCGCTGTCTCTCTCTCCCCCATTATTTCACACTCCACCCAGTCTCTCTCTCTCCCCCAGTCTCTCCCTCTCCCCCAGTCTCTCTCACTCCCCAGTTTTTTCTCTTTCCCTGACGCTCTCTCTCTCTCGCCCCCACTCTCCCACTTTCTCTCTCCAGTGTCTCTCTCCCCAGTCTCACTCTCGCCCCGTCTTTCTCTCTGAAAGTAATTCTCGCTCTCTCTCTCCCCAGTCTTTCTCACTCCTCTGTCTCTTTCTCTGTCCCCCAGTCTCTCTCCCCAAATCTCTCTCTCTCTCCCCTTCTCTCTCTCCCCAGTCTCTTTGCCTCTCTCCTAGTCTCTCTCTTTCCCCGTCTCTCTCTCTCTCACCCGAGTCTCTCTCTCCCATGGGGTCAAATTAAAAAACAGAACCTCAAGGGTAATAATCTCTGGGTTATTACATTAGCCACGAGCGAATTTGGCTAGGATAAATAAAATTAAAGAGTTAAATGCGTGGCTCAAAGACTGGTGTGGGAGAAATGGGTTTTTCTTCTTGGGACACTGGCACCAGTACTGGGACAGGAGGGAGCTGTTCTGTTGGGACGGACTCCACTTGGCCAGTGCTGGGACTAGAGTCCTGGCGAATCATATAACTTGGGCTGTAGAGAGGGCTTTAAACTAATTAGTGGGGGAGAGGTTTCCAGAGAGCAAATAATAGAAATGACAACAGAGAAGGTCATAGACTTAGGTAGCAGTGGGGGAATTAAAAAACAGAATGTGTCAGGAAGGGACAGAAGGTATGGAGTAAAAAGGAAAGTACTAAAAAGGGAAAAAACAGGAACTAAGTGTTACAAAACATATTTGAGAGTTCTTTATCTGAATGCACCTAGCATTCGTAACAAAATGAATGAGTTAACGGCACAAATAATGACATATGGGTATGATCTTGTGGCCATTACAGAAACATGGCTGCAGGGTGACCATGACTGGGAATTAAACATACCAGGTTATTTAACAATCAGGAAGGACAGGCAGGAAGGGAGAGGAGGTGGGGTGGCTATGTTAATAAAGGAAGGAATCACTATAATACAGAGAAATGATATTGGGTCAAAGGAGCAGGATAGTGAAACAGTTTGGGTGGAGGTAAGGAATAATAAGGGGAAAAAAACACTAGTGGGTGTAGTCTATAGGCCTCCGAACGGTTGCAACTCTGTTGGACGGAGTATTAATCAGGAAATAGTTGAGGCTTGTAATAAGGGAACAGCTATAAATATGGGGGATTTTAATTATCATATTAACTGGACAAATCAAATTGGGCAGAGCAGCCTTGAGGAAGAGTTCATTGAGTGTATTAGGGATGGGTTTCTTGAGCAGTATGTAACTGAACCGACCAGGGGGCAAGCAACCTTAGATTTGGTCCTGTGTAATGAGACAGGATTAATTAAAAATGTCCTAGTAAAGGTTCCCCTTGGAATGAGTGACCATAACATGGTTGAGTTCCATATTCAATTAGAGGGTGAGAAGGTTGGATCTCAAACAAGCGTGCTGAGCTTGAATAAAGGAGACTATGAAGGTATGAGAGCGGAATTAATTAGAGTGGACTGGGAAAATAGATTAAAGGGTAAGACGGTACATGACCAGTGGTGTACATTTAAGGAGTTATTTTACAACTTCCAAAAAAAATATATTCCACTGAGGAAAAAAGGGTGTAAAAGAAAAGATAGCCATCCGTGGCTAAGTAAAGTAATTAAGGATAGTATCCGACTAAAAACAAGGGCATATAAGGTAGCCAAATCTAGTGGGAGGATGGAAGATTGGGAAGTCTTTAAAAGACAGCAAAAAATAACAAAAAGATTGATTAAGAAAGGGAAGATAGATTATGAAAGTAAATTAGCAAAAAATATAAAAACAGACAGTAAAAGTTTCTACAGTTATATAAAAAGTAAAAGGGTGGCTAAAGTAAATGTTGGTCCCTTAGAGGATGAGACTGGGAAATTAATGGTGGGAAACATGGAGATGGCAAAAACACTGAACAATTATTTTGTATCAGTCTTCACAGTAGAGGACACTAAGAATATCCCAACACTGGACAAACAGGGGGCTCTAGGGGGGGAGGAACTAAATACAATTAAAATCACTAAGGAAGTGGTACTTGGTAAAATAATGGGACTCAAGGCGGATAAATCACCTGGACCTGATGGCTTGCATCCCAGGGTCTTGAAGGAAGTAGCGGTAGGGATTGTGGATGCATTGGTAATAATTTTCCAAAACTCACTGGAATCAGCAAAGGTCCCGGCAGATTGGAAAACTGCTAATGTAACACCCTTATTTAAAAAAGGTAGTAGGCAGAAGGCTGGAAACTATAGACCTGTTAGCCTAACATCTGTGGTTGGTAAAATGTTAGAGTCCATTATTAAGGAGACAGTAACGGGACATTTGGATAAACATAATTTAATAGGGCAAACTCAGCATAGTTTCATGAAGGGGAAGTCATGTTTAACAAATTTGCTTGAGTTTTTTGAGGAAGTAACATACAGGGTGGATAAAGGGGAACCAGTGGACGTAGTGTATTTAGACTTCCAAAAGGCATTTGACAAGGTGCCACACAAAAGATTATTGCTCAAGATAAAAAATCACGGGATTGGGGGTAATAATCTGGCGTGGGTGGAGGATTGGCTCTCTAACAGAAAGCAGAGAGTTGGGATAAATGGTTCGTTCTCAGATTGGCAACCAGTAACTAGTGGTGTTCCGCAGGGGTCAGTGCTGGGTCCCCAACTCTTTACAATCTATATTAACGATTTGGAGGAGGGGACCGAGTGTAACATATCAAAGTTTGCAGATGATACAAAGATGGGACGGAAAGTAGTGAGTGAGTAGGAAATAAAAAACCTGCAAAGGGACATAGACAGGCTAAGTAAGTGGGCAGAGATTTGGCAGATGGAATACAATACTGGAAAGTGTGAGGTTATGCACTTTGGCAGGAAAAATCATAGAGCAAGTTATTATCTTAATGGCAAGAAACTGGAAAGTACTGTAGTACAAAGGGATCTGGGGGTCCTGGTGCACGAAACTCAAAAAGTTAGTATGCAGGTGCAGCAAGTGATTAAGAAGACCAATGGAATGTTGGCTTTTATTGCTAGGGGGTTGGAATATAAAAACAGGGAGGTATTGCTGCAGTTGTACAAGGTATTGGTGAGGCCGCACCTGGAATACTGCATACAGTTTTGGTGTCCATACTTAAGAAAAGACATACTTGCTCTCGAGTCAGTACAAAGAAGGTTCACTCGGTTAATCCCGGGGATGAGGGGGTGGTCATATGAGGAGAGGTTGAGTAGATTGGGACTCTACTCATTGGAGTTCAGAAGAATGAGAGGCGATCTTATTGAAACATATAAGATTGTGAAGGGGCTTGATCGGGTGGATGCGGTGAGGATGTTCCCAATGATGGGTGAAACTAGAACTAGGAGGCATAATCGTAAAATAAGGGGCTGCTCATTCAAAACTGAGATGAGGAGAAACTTCTTCACTCAGAGGGTGGTAGGTTTGTGGAATTTGCTGCCCCAGAAAGCTGTGGAAGCTACATCATTAAATAAATTTAAAACAGAAATAGATAGTTTCCTAGAAGTAAAGGGAATTAAGGGTTAAGGGGAGCGGGCAGGAAATTGGACATGAGTCTGGGTTAGGAATGGTCATGGCCCTGTGGGTAGTGGAGTGGGCCCAGGGGCCGTGTAGCCTTGTTCTGCCCCTAATGTGTTCTAATTCTGTTAGATTTCAGGAGATGGTTTTATTCCTGTTCCTGGCTGGGGTGGAGATCGCCTTTACAGAAGGTAAGTATTGTAGAAAATATAGGGACAGAGTGATCTCCTGGAAGAATTTCGATCGCCTAGATGGGTCGGAGAGGAATTTCCCAGATTTTTTTCTCCCAAATTGGCCATTGGGTCTTTATCTGGTTTTTCGCCTCTCCCGGGAGATCACATGGGTTCGGGTGGATGCAGAGTGATAGAAGATTTGAGGTTAGGATCAGATCAGCCATGATCTTATTGAATGGTGGAGCAGGCTCGAGGGGCCGATTGGCCTACTCCTGCTCCTATTTCTTTTGTTCTTATGTTCTTATGTTCTCTATCCCCCAGACTCTCTCTCCCATTTCTCTCTCTCCCCAATCTCTCTATTCCCAGTATCTCTCTCTCTCCCCCGTTACTCTCTCTCACTCCCCAGTCTCTCACTGTCATCTCTCTCTCAGATTCTCTCTCTCCCCTAGTTTCTGTCATTGCCCCGTCTATCTCTCTCCCTGACTCTCTCTCGTGCTCTCCGCCAGTCTCCCACTTTCACTCCCCAGTCACTCTCTCCCCAGTCTCTCTCTCTCCCAGATTCTCTCTCTCCCCCAGTCGCTCTCTATCTCCCCCAGTCTCTTTCTCTCTCCCCAGTCTCTCTCACACCAAATCTTTAGTTTAATCTAATTTCCCCAATTAACTGCCTTCAGCTGCTGTGAATTGTGCTGATTGTATATCCTTTCATAACCCTGCTTATGCTGGGAAATTTAGATTTTAAACAGTAAATAGTAACAGTAAATGTGAAACAAACAAATGTTTGACTTGAGCAAACAGTTAAGACTTCCTGTCTCACCCAAATCGCAGCACTCTGTTCAAACGACACTTAGAATATACTTTAAAAGGAGAAATTTTCAGGACTATGGGGAAATGGCTTAATTATTCTCAACCATTCATGAAAGTATATGACAACTTTCAAATAATCTGATATGTTGGTTGTGGCATCGCTTAAATCTGTTTAAATTCATCCCACTGAGCACGATGGTAGTGGCACATGATACGATAGATGGTGTCCTCAGTGTGAAGGCGAGACGTATTTTCCACAAATATTGTGCAGTGGTCAGTCCTACCTGTAGTGTCATGGACACATGCATATGTGATAGGTGGATTGGTGAGGACGAGGTCACACAGGATATTTTCCCGTGTCGATTCTCTCACATCCTGCTGCATTCCCAGTCTGGTAGTCCTGTTTTTCAGGGCTCAGTTAATAATGGTGCTTCCGAGCCACTCTTGGTGATGGACATTGACGTCTCCCTCTCCCCACGCAGAGAGAACGTTTTGTGCCCTTTCTGCTCTAGTTGCTCCCATCAACTGGCGTCCAACATGTAGATGTGCTGATTCATCAGCTGACTGAGTGCGGTAGGTGGTGATCAGCAGGAAGTTACCTTGCCCATATCTGACAGGAAGCCATGAGACTTCATTATGTCCTTAGGCAATGTGGAGGTCTTGCAGGATCGCTCCCATCCGACTGCATAACCCGTGCCCCCGCCTCTGGTGAGTCTGTCCTGCTGCTGGAACAGGACATACAATGGGATGGTGATGAAGGAGCCGGAAAATTAGGCTGAGAGTATTGGTTCTGTGACTATGATTGTGCGAGATTTCAATGTTTCCAGAGCGTTTCTAGGAGTATTGAGACGGTTACAGGTTATTTATCCCAATGGTTGTAGTGTTTTCCTTTGATTACATGGTGTCAAACCTTTGCTCGTTTTATTATTTGCTCCCCATCTGTAAATCACCATTTGAAGTTGGACTGATTGAGGTCAATCATTAGAAACACCTTGTTGTTCTTGTTATAGATTCAGTCAAACAGAATGCCCTGGGAATTAAATTCCTGGACTGATGCAGGAGCAGTGTAATGTCTGCGGCCCTGGGAATGAAATTCCTTGACTGAGGCGGGTGCTTTGTAATCTAGGCATCCCTGGGATTAAAATTTCTGGACTGAGGCGGGAGCATTTTAATCTCGCTGGCCCAGGTAATGAAATTCCTGGAATGAGGCGGGAGTGGGGTAATTCAATCCGCCCGTGAATATATAATTTCCCAGGTTATTTCCCCTCCCAGCCTGATGTATAATTTCCCTGTTTAATTTCCCCTCCCAGCCTGATGTATAATGTTCTTGTTTATTGCCCTTGCTCACAGTGAAATTAGTGACGATTGTGATCCTGCTCCGGGGAAATTGCAGTCTCTCCAAATGTGTCACTCGCTAGCTGGTGGCCATGGCAGCGGCGGATCTTCAGGTCGTCATCCTCGACCTGATACTGAGGAACATTCCGATTGGTTATTTGGAATATTTTCAATTGTGCGATCTATACCCGTGTGTAATATCCAAGCAGTCCTGGTTTATGCAGCCAAAGACTGTTTTGGCTTTTTCACCGTCACTTTCACCTTTGATCGATTTGTGGCCATTTGTCACCAGAAGCTGAAAAATAAATATTGCACTGAGAAATCGGCAGCTGTGTTTCCGGGAACAGTGACTGTGTTGAGCTGTTTAAAGAACATTTTATGGTATTTTAAGTTGACAGCTTGGTATGGGCTTTCGAACAGGCCGTGGTTAGTGTTGTAACAAAGGATGTTTATAATTCACGTTTCTGGGCAGCAATCGAGCTCCTTCATTACACTCTCACCCCGGAGGTCCCATTTGTTGTGATTCTGCTGCTCAATCCTGTCACCGTCAGACACATTTTGGTGTCCAGCAAAGCCCGCAGGAGACTCCGGGGTCCCAGCAGTGGGGAGAGTCGTGTTGATCTGGCCTTTGTCTTTAAATCCTACTTTTAATTTAAAGGAATTGGGTTTCATGCTGCAGATGCTGAGTTGCTGCACAAACACAGGGTTTTATGCCGTGACCCAGACTAAGTTCAGAGAGCAGTTGAAGAATGTGGGGAAGTATCCCTTTACCACGATTGTAAAATTCATTAAAGGATGATGTGAAGCGGAAAATTGCAGCCTGACAGCTCCCTTGGTGTGATTTTAAAAACAATATTCGTGTATGTTATCTGGGCATCGCTGGCAATGCCAGAATTTATTGCCCATCCCTAGTTGCCCTTGAGAATGTGGTGGTGAGCCATCTTCTTGAGCTGCTGCAGTCCGTGTGGTGAAGTTGCTCCCACAGTGCTGTTAGAAAGGGAGTTCCAGGATTTTGATCCAGCGATGAAGAAGGATCGACGCTATACATCTAAGTCAGAATGGTGTGTGACTTGGAGGGGAACTTGGAGGTGGCGGTATACCCTTACACCTGCTGCCCTTGTCTTTCTAGGTGGAAGAGGTCGCGGGTTTGGGAGGTGCTGCTGAAGAAGCCTTGGCGAGTTGCTGCAGTGCATTCTGTAGATGGAACACACTGCAGCCACGGTACGCTGGTAGTGGAGGGAGTGAATGTTTAAGGTGATGGATGGGGTGCCAATCAAGCGGGCTGCTTATTCCTGCATGGTGTCGGCTTCTTGAATGTTCTTGGAGCTGCACTCATCCAGGCAAGTGGAGAATATTCCAGAACACTCCTTACTTGCGAGTTGTAGATGGTGGACAGGCTTTGGGAAGTCAGGAGGAGGGACACTCGCCGTAGAATACCCAGCCTCTGTCCGGCTCTTGCTCCACGGTATCTATGTGGCTGGTCCAGTTAAGTTGCTGATTAATGGTGACGCCCAGGATTTTGATAGTGGGGGATTTGGCGATGGTAATGTCATTAAATGTCAAGTGGAAGTGGTTAGATTCTGGCATGTTGGACGTAGACATTGACTGGCAATTCTGTGACGAGAATATTACCTGCCACTTATCAGCCCAAGCCTGAAAGTCGTCCAGGTCTTGTTGCATGCGGGCATGGATTGCTTCCTTATCTGTGAAGTTGCGATTGGTGCTGAACACTGTGCAGTCGCCAGTGGACTTCACCATTTCAGACCTTATGTTGGAGGAAAGGACATTGATGGAGTAGCTGAAGATGGTTGGGCTTAGGACACTGTCCTGATGAACTCCTGCAGTAATGTAGTGGGGCTGTGATGATTGACCTTCAACCACCACAACATTTACCTGTGTGCAGGATATGACTCCAGCCAGTGCAGACTTTTCCCCCGATTCCCATTGACTTCAGTTTTACTAGGGCTCCTTGATGTCAGACTCAGTGAAATGCTGCTTTGATTTCAAGTGCAGTCACTCTCCCCTCGCCTCTGGAATTCAGGTCCTTTGTCCATGTTTGGTCCAAGTCTGTAATGAGCTCGGGAGCTGAGTGGTCTTGGCGGACCCCAAACTGGGCATCATTGAGCAGGTTATTGGTGAGTAAGTGCCGCTTTATAGCACTGTCGATGACACCTGTAAAGTCTGTGTGTTATATGGCGAATTAATACACAGACTACAAGAATAACTTTAACAGGACTTTACTATTCGAAGGTCAGGGCGAATCTGCCCAATAAATCCTTACACAGCACTTATATACCAGTGTGGTCACCACCGGTATTACAGTATACAGTAGCCAAGATAAAGTAGTGCAACCCTTAAAATAGTTCTCTTAAAGGTGGAACGTTACATACACTACAATCCTCCCTTTTTAGGTTAACAGTATATATATATTCCCATTAATATAACATCATAACATATATACAACTTTATGTAAAACAGTTCACAGATTCAGTCTCTCTGGAGGCTTCCTGACTCTGTCCGGATAGCGCCTTGGTGGTGTAGTAGTTTTCGGTGGTGTAGTAGGTTCTTCTGGCAAGGTCGATTCTGCTTGAAGGACAGTGTCAGGTTCATCTGATTCCAGTATTACGGGATCGGAGGTAGATGCTCTGGGTATCTCTGCTTCAACATTAGGCGTATAGAGTTGTGGAGTAGGTTGGCCCTTTGTGGATGACTCTATGATCTGGTCAACATGGTGCCTTATTATGCTTTCGGCAATGTCCACGGTATACATCAGTGGTCCTAGCCTTTTTCCAATAGTTCCAGGCTACCATTTCTCGGTACGGTAGTCCCTGGCCAAAACTTGTTGACCTATCTGGAAGGTTCTAGTTGGCCTTTCATTCATGCCTTGAAATTGCCGGTTCTCTACGTCCCTTCTGACGTTTGGCTTAATCAAATCCAGCCGGCATCTTAGTCTTCTATTGGAAAACATCATGGCGGGAGTTTGGTTTGTGACCGCATGTGTTGCATTCCTGTACGCCAACAAGAAGTTATCTACCTTATGTTGTAGATTTATGTCTTCATTACCCATGGCCTTTACGGCCTTCTTGAAGGTCTGGACAAACCTTTCAGCTAATCCATTGGTGGCAGGATGGTATGGGGCGGACGTGCAGTGCTTAACCCCATTGCTTTTTAAGAACTTCCTGAATTCTTCGGACACATATTGCGGTCCATTATCAGAACAGATCTGTTCCGGCAGCCCATTCCTGGCAAATATGGTCCTTAATACTGTGATGGTTTTTTCCGTGGTGGTGGAGGACATCTTTATTACCTCTGGCCACTTGGAGTGTGCATCCACCGCGATTAAAAACATTGAGTCCATAAATGGAACAGCAAGGTCGATATGTACCCTTTGCCATGGAGATGAGGGCCACTCCCATGGATGCAGAGGAGCTTGTGGTGGGGCGTTTTGGACCTTCTGGCATCCTAGACAGCTCTTGGTTATTTCTCCGATGTCTCCATCAATACCTGGCCACCACACAAACGCTCTGGCTAGGTTCTTCATTTTCACTCCACCCAGATGCCCCTCATGAAGCTCCTTTAGCACTTTATGCTGGAGTTTGGGTGGAATCACCTCTCTAGATCCACACATCAAGGTTCCTCGGCACACTGCCAGCTGTTCTCTTCTTTGCGAAAATGCTGGCAACATTGGTTCGCCATGTGCTGGCCATCCCTCCACCGTTAAATCGTAGGCTCGTGAGAGAGTCGGGTCATTCCTGTTTCCTTTTCGATCATAGAATTTGTTACTGGTAGACATTCCACTATGGTTGAGTGGAACATCTCCACTGGGTCCACTGTAGTCGCCTCTTCTACCACTGGCAACGGTAGGCGCGATAACCCATCAGCATTTCCATGCTGGACCTTTTGTATTCGATGTCATATTGGTGTGCCCCTAGTAAAACGGACCACCTCTGTAGCCTTTGCGCTGTCATAGTGGAAACGGCCTTGTTAGGGTTGAATATGGATACCAACGGCTGGTGGTCTGTCAGCAATGTAAACTTCTTGCCCTGCAGGTAATGATTGAATTTCTTTACTCCCCACACAAGGCTGAGAGCCTCCCTATCTATCTGAGCATAATTGCGCTCAGCAGAGGTCAATGATCGGGATGCAAATGCGACTGGCCTTTCCGAGCCATTTGGCAACTTGTGTGAGAGTACTGCTCCAATACCATAAGGGGATGCATCACAAGCTAGACGAAGAGGTAGTGTTGGATTGAAGTGAGGCAACACTACCTCAGAGGTGATCAATGCCTTGCTTTTGCGAAAGGCCTTCTTACATTCCTCGCTCCACTTCCATGGTACTTCTTTCCACAACAGAGAATTCAGCGGGTGCAACACCGTGGATAGATTTGGCAGAAACTTATGGTAATAGTTAATCAACCCCAGAAACGACCTCAACTGTAATACATTTTCCGGAGCGGGGGCCTTCACGACAGCTTCGATCTTTTCAGGTGACTTGTGCAGGCCCTCTAGGTCAATGACATGACCACAGTACGAGATCCGTTTCTGGAAGAACTCACATTTCTGGTGGTTAGCTCGAAGGCCATATTCCTTCAACCTGGTGAGCACCAGTTTCAAATTTGTGAGGTGTTCCTCCTCGTCCTCTCCCGTAATCAGGATATCGTCCAAGTAACACTGAGTGCTTGGAATACCCTGTAAGACCTGCTCCATGGCCCTCTGCCAAATTG
The DNA here is from genome assembly GCF_052327205.1 of Somniosus microcephalus. NCBI lineage: Eukaryota > Metazoa > Chordata > Chondrichthyes > Squaliformes > Somniosidae > Somniosus > Somniosus microcephalus. The sequence goes on from NW_028225180.1 coordinate 860,721, forward strand.
CTGGAGCCGAAGCCACTCCAAAAACCAGTCTATTATATCGATACAAGCCTCTGTGCGTGTTGATTGTGAGATACTGGCGCGACTCTTCCTCGAGTTCCATCTGTAAGTATGCTTGCGCCAGGTCAATCTTGGTGAAGTGTTTCCCGCCAGACAATGAGGCAAAGATATCCTCAATCCGCGGAAGAGGGTATTGTACCGTGTGAAGCATCGGATTAACTGTGATCTTGAAGACTCCGCAGATGCGGACCTTTCACAGTCCCCCTGGCTTGTTACTCGACGAAGGCTTCATGACGGGAACAATGGGCGTGGCCCACTCACTCCAGTCCACCTTAGACAGTACCCCTGAACGTTCAAGCTCTTCCAGTTCTGCCTCCACAGCAGGTCGTATTGCGTAAGGTACCGATCTGGCTTTGAAAAATTTTGGGCTTGCATGTTCTGCAATCTTGATTTTTGCCTTAATTCCTCTCAGTATTCCCAGTCCCTGCTGGAATACCTCTTTAGCCTCGTCCAATATTCTGGACAATCGTTCAGGTTTGACATCTTTCTTTCTGAAATCTACCGTCATTGTGTTTAGGGAGTGCCAGTCTATCTTTATTTTCCTGATCCACTCCCGCCCCAGAAGTGGTGGACCTCCCTCGGGTAGTACATATATGTCCATTCCTTGGTGTTCTTTGCCCTTGTGTCTCACCTTGACTTTTATCTTTCCGATGGGGTATACTTTATGCCCCGTGTATGTCTGCAATACTATCTCCGTATCCCGTAGGGGAATATGTTTGAATAACTTTTTGTAATCTTGCTTATTCATGACCGTCAACGCCAATCCGGTCCACTTCCATCTTCACTTGGACTTTTGCAATCTGTAGTGTGACCCAGATAGTTTGTCGGTCAGTTTCCTTACTCACATTGTGAATCCTCAGACTACCCAGTTCCTTGCTGTTGGAGTCTGAATCCGAATTCTGTTCATCTGAACACTTCACAGTCACCTTATGTACCTTTCTTTACTTCTTCTGCGGTGACTTATTGTTGCTGGTCTTCTTTACTGACCGGCATACTTTAGCTATGTGACCAAGCTTGCCACATTTTCTACATTCCTGGTTTTTAAACCAGCATTGGTTCTGGTCGTGTGTTGTCTTCCCACAACGATAACATTTCGTTGTACCCGAAGTCATTTGATCCACGCTGAGTACCGCTGTCTTCAGCTGCATTTCCGCCGTGCCTCTCGCTGCGGCTTCGTGCGATGCTGCAATAAGGACAGCCTTATCAAGTGTAAGATCGTTCTCTTCGAGCAGTCGCTTTTGTGTTTCTTCCTTCGACATCCCACACACGAACTTGTCTCTCAGTGCCTCTGTCAGATTTTCCCCAAACTGACAGTATTTTGCTAGCCTACGCAGTTCAACCAAGTACTCCGCGTTGCTTTCCTCTTTTAGTTGCGTTCTCACGTAAAATTTAGATCGTTCTGCTAACATCAGCGGTGTGGGGTTCAAATGATCCTTCAGGACAGCAACAATATTAGCGAAAGACTGATCCGCCGGTTTAGCTGGTGATAGAAGATGCTTCAATAGCCCGTATGTCTTCGCACCCATTGAGTTTAGTAAGGTTAGAGCTTTATCATAATTTGCTATCTTATTGACCTTACAATATATCTCGATGCGTTCTACATACGTGGTCCAATCTTCAACATTGGAATCGAAATCATTGATGTTACCACGCTTAGGCATCTTCACAATCTTTCTGAGAACAACAACGAAATTTTTCTTTACTTTTTAACCTTTATTTTCAAAAATGGCGGTTTCCCGCGCTTATCTTCTTCCCCGCCTCCGAGGATGGCGGTTTCCCGCGCTTGTCTTCCTCTGGCGGGGGGTAAGCTTTGCCCACGGGCGACGACCGCTGGCTTTCGGGTTTCGCAGCCTGCGCGCCGGCTTCAGTTTATTCTGAAGCTCTCCCGCTCGCTCGGGCTCTGTCCCTCCCTCAGCGGCTTTCAATCGCGCCTCCCCAGCCCTCTCGCAGTCCGGTCCTTTCCTCCCCCGGCTGCGGCTGAGTTCTCCGCGGTTTTATTTATTTATTTCTTCTCGCGCCTTACGATCCCGATCGCAGCGCCTCGCGACCTCGGTAGCTGCCCGGCCTTTTTCGCTGGTCGCGGTCGAGCTGTCTCCCGATGCTGTTGCGTCTCCCAGGCCGCTTGTAGCCCGGTCTCTCACACCGGCTGCATTCCCGCTTGTAGCCCGGTCTCTCACACCGGCTGCGTTCCCGCTTGTACCGCGGCTTCCATGCCCTACGCTGCCCCAGTCTCAGCGTCTCTGGCCCCGACTTCTGTCCGGCTCCTTTCCCCCGACCGTGGTCGAGTTCACCGCCCTTATCCTCCGTTTCTTTTTATTTCCCCCTACTCACAGTCAACGTGGCCGACTAGCTTCTCGTGGCTGATCGGCTCACTCACCACCGTGACAGAAGGGACGATCACTGCCTGTTGCTGATGGAAGGCTTCGTGTCTGAATTCTTCCTTCTTCCTTGCTCTGCAGACTCGAGTCTTCTCTCAGCAGAACGACGAGGGCGGATGCCTCCTCTCGACGCTCGTAAACTGCTTCGGATGTATCGCTGCCGCAGGGTAAGATCGAACTCGTCGCCACTGTAAAGTCTGTGTGTTATATGGCGAATTAATACACAGACTACAAGAGTAACTTTAACAGGACTTTACTATTCGAAGGTCAGGGCGAATCTGCCCAATAAATCCTTACACAGCACTTATATACCGGTGTGGTCACCACCGGTATTACAGTATACAGTAGCCAAGATAAAGTAGTGCAACCCTTAAAATAGTTCTCTTAAAGGTGGAACGTTACATACACTACAACACCTTCCATCACTTTGCTGAGGATTGAGTGCAGACTGATGAGGCTTTAATTGGTCAGATTGGATTTGTCCTGCTTTTTGTGGACAGGACATACCTGTGCAGTTTTCCACATTGTTGGACAGATGACAGTGTTGTAGCTGTACTAGAACAGCTTGGCTAGAGGCGCAGCTAGTTCTGGAGTGCAAGTCTTCAGCGCGATAGCATCTTGATATCACGTGGAGAAAATCGAATTGGCTGAAGACTGGCTTCAATGATGGTGTGGACCTCGTGAGTAGGACGATATGGTCCATCCACTTGGCAGTTATGGCTGAAGTTGATTGCAAACGCTTCAGCCTTGTCCTTTGCACTCCTGTGCTGGTCTCCACCATCATTGAGGATGGGGATATTCTTGGAGCCTCCTTCTCCCCTTATTTGTTTAAGTGACCACCACCATTCACGACTGGATGTGGCAGGACTGCTGAATTTTGATCAGATCTGTTGATTGTGGGATCGCCCAGCCCTGTCTATAGCATGCTGCTTCCACTTTTTAGCATGCATATAGTCCTCTGTTGCAGCTTCCCCAGGTTGTCAACTCATTTTTAGGTACGCCTGGTGCTACTCCTGGCATGCTCTTCTACACTTGTTGTTGAAGCAGGGCTGGTCCCCTGGCTTGGTGGTAATCGCAGAGTGAAGGATATGCCGGGCCATTAGGAATATTGTGATGAGCCGCACTCCCCCGGGCTGCACGAACTCCTGCCTGAGTGGAAATTCACATCATAAAGATGGCGGTTCCGGCTCCCCTCAAAAGGATGCTGCACCTGCCGCATGGCTCAAAGATGGCGGAAACGGCACCCATCACAATATGGCGATGCCGTTGCCTCACAGAAATTTAATGGCACCAATGCACTGCACAAATATGGTGGTTCCATTGCCCCACACCAAATGGTGGAACTCACATTCCGACAAAGTTGGCGGCTCCGGTGCCCGGTACAAATATGGCAACTCTGGTACCCCTAACAAAGATGGCGGCAATGGCGCTACGCACATAGATGGTGGCTCTGGTGCCTCACAAAATAATGGTGGCTCCCGCACCCGTAACAAAGATGGCGGCACTTTTTTCAGCATTATAGCCCTTTATAAAACATTGTGATAATTAATAATCTTTTTTATTAATTCCTGTAATGTGGGCATCGCTGGCAACACCAGCTTTCATTGCCCATCCATAATTGCCCGGGAGACGTTAGTGGTGTGAAACCTTATACAACTGAGTGGCTTGCTGGGACATGTCAGAGGAGCAGTCAACAGTCACCCACATTACTGTGGATTTAGAGTCACATTGCGTCCAGGATGGGTAACGATGACAGATTTCCTTCCCTGAAGATATCAGTGAAGCAGCTGAGTTTTTATGGCAATCCGGTAATTTGAAGTTCATCGTTACTGACACTAACCCTTGTTCCAGATTTGTTTAATTAAACGAATTTAAATTCCCCAGCTGTTGGGAGTTGAACTCAGGTTCATTCATCCACACATCTTGGCTACATAACCACTATCCCTTCAAATATATCGCCATTCATTCATCGGCACTGGGTCAAAAGCAAAAATTCCTTCCATAATATAAATAATAAAGTGGGAGTAAATCACTGCTTATGAAATTCACTGATCAAAACCAGGCGAAGCCTGTGATCAGAGCGGGTTGCCATGTTCCGCCAAACAAATTGTCAACACAACAGAAAATGCTGGAAAACTCAGCAGGCCAGGCAACATCCGTGGAGAGAAATTAGAGTCGACGTTTCGGGACTAACCCTTTTTCAAAACTGGAAAAGAAATGAAATAGATCAAAAGGCAGGGCTGCGAGAGAACAAGATAAGTGAAGAGACATTAAGAGGTATTCAAAACGAGACAAGATGGTGATAGGACTAGTGGAGACAAAAGACGGCTCAGATTAGCTGTGAAATGTCCTGGAAGAATGAGAGAGAGCTGCCATGTGGGAGAGAGAAAAAAAAGGAAAGGGGGGGAGGGAAAAACCAAAACAAAGGGGTGGATAAAAAATATAAGTAAAAATGTAATAGCGGCCGAGGTTATGATCTGAAATTGTTGAACTCAATATTGCGTCCGGAAGGCTGTAAACTGCCTAATCAGAAGATGAGGTGCTTTTCCTTGAGTTTACGTTGAGCTTCCGTGGAACAGTGTAAGAGGTCAAGGACGGTGAGGTCCGAGTGGGAAGTATTTTGCTTTCGTAAATTGTCAGCACAACCTGGCTCACCAATTCTATGGTTTTATGATTGATGCAAATCACACTTTCCCAATTCCCCATATATTTTCAAAAGGTGCTTGATAAAGTACCACATATTACTAAAACTGAAGCCGATGTGACTAAAGTGGCAGTGGCAACAGTGAGTGGTTCGAGGTTTATCAGTATTACAGTGACTGGTGTGGGGTGTAACAGTGCAGAGTGTGGCATTTTTCAGAGTGTAACAGTGAGTGGTGTCGGGTACATCAGAGTGTTACAGTGAGTGGTGTGGGGTATATCAGATAGTTACAGTGAGGAGTGTGAGGTATATTAGAGTGTTACAGTGTGGGGTGTGAGTTACATCAGAGTGTGTTACATGAGGGGTGTGGCGTATATAAGATTATTACAGTGAGGGGTGTGTGGTATATAAGAGAGATAGAGAGGTGTGGGGTATATCAGAAGTTTAAAGTGAGGGGTGTGGGGTTTATCAGTGTTAGACTAATGGGTGTGGCGTATATAAGTGGGTTATAGCGAAGTTAACGCAGAGTATTACAGTGAGGGGTGTGGGCTATATCACAATGATACAGTGAAGGTGTGGGTTATATCAGAGTATAACATTGCGGGGTGTGAAGTATATCATAGTATGTTCCATTGAGTAGTATTGGGTGTTATAGACTGATCCAGTGAAGGGCGCGGGCTATATCAGATTGTTACAGTGATTGGTGTGGAGCATAGCAGAGTGTGTTACACTGATGGAGGTTGAGTATATCAGAATGTTACATGAGGAGACCGCAGTATATCGGATGGTGCGAGGTATATCAGTATTACAGTGAGGTGCGTGTGGTATATGAAAGGGTTACAGTGAGGGGTGTGTGGTATATCAGAGTGTTACAGTGAGGGGTGCGTGGTATATCAGAGTGTTACAGTGAGCGGTGTGGGGTAAAGCAGAGTTACAGTGAGGGGTTTGGTCGATATCTGTGTGATACAGTGAGGGGTGTGGGTATATCAGAGTGTTACAGTGAGAGGTGTGGTCTACATCAGAGTGTTACAGTGAGGGTGTGGGGTATAACATAGTGTTACAGTGCGTGGTGTGGGTTATATCAAAGTTTCACAGTGAGCTGTGAGGGCTATATCATAGTGTTGCAGTGAGTGGTGTGGGGTTTATCAGAGTGTTACAGTGAGCGGTGTGGGTATATCAGTGTGTTTCAGTGAGGATTGTGGTGTATATCATTATGTTACATTGAAGGGTGTATGGTAAAGCAAAGTGTTACAGTGAGGGGTGTTGTGTATTTTAGAATGTTACAGTGAGGGGTGTGGTCTATAACAGAGTGATACAGTGAGGTGTGTGGTGTACATCAGAGTTTTACAGTGAGGGGCGTGGGGTATATCAGAGTGTTACAGTGAGGGTTGTGATGAATATCAGAATGTTACAGTGAGGTCTGTGGTGTACATCTGAATGTTACAGTAAGGTGTGTGATCTATATCAGAGAGTTACAGGGATGTGTGTGGTCTATATCACAGTATTACATTGAGGTGTCTGGTGTATATCAGATAGTTACAGTGAGGGGTGTTATGTATATCAGAGAGTTACAGTGAGAAAAGTGGTGTATATCAGAGTGTTACAGCGAGGGGTGTGGTGCATATCAGACCGTTACAGTGTGGGGTGTTGTATATCAGAGTGTTACAGTGAGGGTTGTGGTGTAGATCAGAGTGATACAGTGAGGAGTGTGGTGTATATCAGACTGTTACAATAAGGGGTGTCGTGTATATCAGAGTGTTACAGTGAGGAATGTGGTGTGTATCGGAGTGTTACAGTGAGGGGTGTGGGGAATATCAGACTGATACAGTGAGGGGTGTGGTGTATATCAAAGTATTTCAATGAGTGATGTGGGGTAAATCAGAGTGTTACAATGAGGGGCGTATTGTATATCAGCGTGGCCTCCATGGTGACCTCCATGAGGAAGCAGACGACCTCAAAACTGTTAGTTTTGGAATCAGTGATAAACCGATGTATGGCCTCTCAAAAGCCTGATTTCGGTGGTAATAGAGAAAGATCCCTAACGCGGGCTCCTTGGGAAGATTGGGAGTCCCGTATGCTGGACACCAGTACAATGCTGAAACTGGTGGAATGAGAGACACCCATGGCCCTCTATAATTGCAGTAAGACCCTTTTCTACCACATTCATCACTAATGTCACATAAGGGCTACACACGATCCCTCCAGTAAGCTCCTGATTCTGGTTAACCTCATCGTTTGCAAGTTATCTTTCTAATTGCCTCTTCATTATCTCATCGTGCCCCTTCATACTTTCTATTTCTATTCTGTTTACTCCTGCTAAGCTTGCCATGCCTCTATTCATCGCCATTCTGCCAGCCCTGGCTTCCTTCACGATTTAAACGGATTCACCTAATGCTCCCCATCTTCCTCAGCCCTTGGTTCCTGTTTTCTGTTCTTTATTAGCACATTCTTTAATAATTCTCCTTCCGTTTTGCCTATTCATTGTGAATAACTCCTTTCACATAATCAGGTTGACGGATACAAGTTCATGTGTAACACAAGCAATACATTTTCAACACACATCATTATATAATACATTTCCTGATTCAATTATTTCCAATCTATCAAATTTTGGGTTATTTTGCTGGATCGGACAGGTAGAGATCTGTTTGTGAGCTGGGTTTTCTCTTTTGGGCTCACAAAGGTTTTAGTGTTACATTGATCACCTTCAGTGTTTGTATTTGGCAAAGCAATAATTCATATTACTTATCAACATAAGACATTTGTTACGTTAAAATAACCTGCTGAAGTTATCTTCTAAGTTTGTATTGAAGTATTTTACAATGTTCTCGAATTACTTTTTGTCCTATTGTGATATTAACTCTTTAATTTTACCCTATGAGTTCAGTGACCAAAATACTATTTGGGGTCAGGGTGTGTCCCATCTCACCTGGTTCAGCGGAGTCCTCCTGGTCTCCCACATACAGGACTTTTAATCTTCCCAAGGAGCCTGCTTTAGGGATCTTTCTCTGTTACCACCGAAATCATGCTTTTGAGATGCTCTACCTCGGTTTCTCAATGAGACGCGGGGTGGGCGAGACATTCATCTGATTGGCTATCAGTTTTATCATAAGCGTGTCCGGATTGGAGGTTAAGGACACACTCTGGGCCAAAGGTCAGGTAGGAGAACTGTGTGCTCTAAATGGTAAAATAGTGAAGACGTCTTACGGCAGTTATATAGGGCCCTGGTGAGACAACACCTGGAGTATTGTGGACAGTGTTGGTTTCCTTACCTAAGGAAGGATATACTTGTCATAGAGGACGTGCAACAAACGTTCACCAGACTTGTTCCTGGGATGGGGCAATTGTCCTATGAGGAGAGATTGAGTAGACAGGCCTTTATTTGCATGGGTTCAGAAGAATGAGAGGTGATCGCATTGAAACATACAACACTAGTACAGGGCTTGATGCCGCGAGTGATTGTCAGCTGCATCAGCCAATGGAGTGCAGATCTGAACGCCACTCTCCATAAACTTGATTCCCCTAGAGTCCAAAAATCTATCTATCTCAGTCTGAAATACACTCAAAGACTAAGCATCCAAAATCCTCTGGGGCTGAGAATTGAAAAGATTCACAACCCTCTGAGTGAAGAAATTCCTCCTCATCTCAGTCTTAAATGGCCTACACCTTATCCTGAGACTATGCCCCCTAGTTCTTGGCGCAGCAGCCAGGGGAAACAATCTTTCAGCACATATCCTGTCAGTCCCCTTCGGAGAGAGGAAGATGGACAAAGTTACAAAAATAGAGAGGAGTGGTTGATGGACATAGAGAGAGGAGAGATTAATAGATATAGACAGGGAGAGAGAGGGTGACAGAGATAATGGAGAGATAGATGGAGATAGAGAGAGGTGAGATTATTATGTATAGTTAGAGAGAGAGGGTGACAGAGATAGAGGCGAGATAGATGGAGCTAGAGAGAGAGAGGAGAGATTATTAGTTATAGTTAGGCATAGGGAAAGTGTGACAGAGATAAAGGATAGATCACTGACAGCAGACAAACGCGGACTGAGAAGCAGATTATAGACAGAGCGAGATTTTTTTCCCTCTTGGTTCTGTAAAATTCTGTGTGCTGTGGGCCTTTTGAGCTGTTCATGGTCCTTTAACAGAATGTGCTTTATTATTGGGTATAATCTCAGATACGTTATCTCCAATAATGTTCCAGAGCTGAGCTGTTGCCAACAAACCAGAAGTCACTTTTTGGAAGGACAGTAGAGAGGTTCCGGGAAGAAAGTGGATTAATTTAAATTCACTGGGATGACAGAAGCAGGAATTGATATCTCGACACTGATCCGACAGAAAGACTGGAGCAGAGCATCCCAGGGAAGGGCATCACTGAGATTGTGGGGAGGCAGTTATCGTTGAGAGAAGCACAGGGTCCATCGCCGGCCTTTGCTGGGTTAGCCTGATCTCTCACCCGGTGTGATACTGAGCCCCACATACACACAGGGCAGGAAAGGCCCAGGCTCTATTCACGGCTGGTGCTGAGATGGCCATATCTCTCCTGGTGTGGCACTGAGCCCCACACACGCAAATCAGGAAAGGCCCAGGCCCCATCCCCGGCCTGCGCTGAGTTAAACTGAACTCACACCCGATGTGGCACTGAGCACTTCATATACAGTGAATGGTACAGTGTAGAGGGAGATTTACTCTATATCTAACCCACGTTGTACATGCACAGGGAGTGTTGGATGGGACAGTGTAGATGAAGCTTTACTCTGTATCTAACCGATGCAGTACCTGCACTGGGAGTGTTTGATGGGACAATGTAGATGGAGCTTTACTCTGTATCTAACGCCGTGCTGTACCTGCCGGGGGACAGTTTAAATTATGATGTCTGTCATTTCTAACGTAAAAAACAACACTCAAGAAGCACGACACCATTCACGATAAAGCAGCCCGCTTGATTGGCACTCCATCCACCCCCTTCAACATTTACTTCCTCCACCACCGGCGCACTGTGGCTGCAGTGTGTACCATCAACAAGATGCACTGCAGCAACTCGCTAAAGCTCCTTCAACAGCACCTTCCAAACCCGCAACCTCTACCACTTAGAAGGACAAGGGCAGCAGATGCATGGGAGCATCACCACCTACAAGTTCCCCTCCATGCCACACTCCATCCTGACTTGGACCTGTATCGCCGTTCCTTCACTGTCGCTGGGCCAAAACCCTGGAACACCCTTCCTAACAGCATTGTGGGTGTACCTACACCATATGGACTGCAGCAGTTCAAGAATGCGGCTCACCACCTTCTTCTCAATGGCAATTAGGGATGGGCACTAAATGCAGGACTAGCCAGCGACGCCCACATCCCATCAATGAATAAAAATTAAAAAAAATACCTGACCATTAATCTGAGACAGTGCTTGTGTTGGTCAGTCCTGTTATTTCAAAACTCCTTCTGTTCAACCTGTAACATTTTGTCTCTCACTGGGTCCGGAATCCTCCGGCAGTTCCTTAGGGGTCAGTGCTGAGTGTTGCTATTGAACCGTGTGAGGCGTCACGGACAGTCTCCATCCTGTTTTCCGCTTCCATAACAACGGCCATCTCCGCCCCTGCCTGAGCTGATCTTCTGCTGAAAACCGCATCCATGTCTTGGCTACCTCAAGAAACGATATCCTGAGAACAACAGATATAAATAATGTAATAGGAATATAATGAATGGTTTTTACTTCACTGATTGAAACCAGGCTAGACCTGTGATCAGAGTGGGGCGTCATGCTCCGCTGAACAAATTACATAAAATGACCAGCACAGAAACAGGCCAATCAGAACAACTGCTCCATGCCGGTGTTTATGCTCCACACGAACCTCCTCCCACCCCTCTTCATCTTACACTATCAGCATAACCTTCTATTCCTTCTCCTTCATGTGTTTATCACGCTTCCCATTAAATGAATCAATGCCATTCACCTCAACCACTCTCTGTGGGAGCAAGTTTCACATTCTCACCTCTCTCTGCGTAAATAAGTTGCCCCTGAATGCCTGATGGCATTTATTAGTGACTATCTTATATAAATGGCCGCTAATTTAGCCTCAGACTTATTTCATGATTTCAGTTTTTATGAACTCTGTTAAAAAATTTGTCAACACACCTTGTCTCACCAGCATATTGTTTACTTTTCCGCTGTCGCCTTCATCAGATTACAATAAAGATTAGAATCCGCCTCAAAAACTGCAGAAGGACGAATCTACCCATGAGACCGGGACGCCGTGGCTTCTGTTATTACAGAATCACAGAATTATGCAACACAGAAGGAGGCCATTCAGTTCATTGAGCCTGTGCTGGCTCTTTGAAATCGCGGTTCAGTTAATGCCACTCACCTGTTCCTTCCCCAAAGTCCTGCAAATCCCTCACTTCTAGTATTGATCCCGTTCCCTTTCGAAAGTTATTATTGAATGTGCTTCTAATACCATTTCAAGCAGTGCATTCCAGTTCCTAACAATTCGCAGCATAGAACAAATTATCCTCATCATCCCTCTGGTTCTTTTCCCAATTATTTTAAATCTTTGGCCTAGAAATTCAGTATAGCCACGTTTGGGGCGCTACAGCCGGGTGTTAACTAAATTTACCACCTGGCGCAACTTAGCACTACTTTCGCCGATATTCAGTTGCATCACCGCCAAAGGTTTCTGCTGCACTAAAGCAGGTGGACCACGACTATCATAAGGTGCTAAGCTGGCGTGCCGAGGCGCTAACACCGAGGGCGGGTGCAGCGCAGGTGCGGCGTGTTTCTGAATGAACACAGACACGCTGGCGCCGGTCAGCTCTTAAAGGGGGAGGGTCGACTTGTTTGGCTGCCATGCCCTGCACACTGCAGCCCTGATGCAAGGCCTGACCATTGCTGGTTCATCAGTTCTATGCCCTGGACCATGGGGAAACCCGCTATTCTTCGAAATCCCATTGCATACACTTGCTGCGTGTCCAGGGTCATGGGGAAGGAGATGTACTGACGCCTCCTTCTGAAAAGGGCATTGCTCACCTGGCGGATGCAGCATTGTACCGCAAACTGGGAGATGTTGGCAATGTCCCCAGTAGCGGATTGGAAGAAGCCATTGGCATAGGATATGAGAGCCACCATCTCCTTCACTGCCACTGACAGGAATGTCCTGCTCCTCAGCTGTGGCTGCAGATTTGTGTGAAGCAGGTGGCGGATCTCAGTGACCACCTCCCTTCTGAATCGCAGCCTCCGAACACACTGCTCCTCAGACATGTTCAGATATGTGAACTGCTGGCTGTATACTCTGTGTGGATAATGCCTCCTGTGCCAACACCTGTTGGCCCTTCTCCATCTGGCCATGACTGGCACTCTCTCACGGTGTCTCTGATCCCTTTGAATGCAATGCAGAAAACGAAAGTTTCCACCCATTGCAGCCTCCATTATATGTGGCTACTCAAGCCTATGGCACTGAACGTGAAATCCAAGTGCAAAGCTCTGGCCTGAAGCCAGAACTACCTGTGCAAGCGCTGAGTCAAAGCAGAAAGCTCTCTGCCTTTGTCTCTCTCAAAATATCCGTCTCACACACAGAAGGATTGGCACAAAATGGGTGCCACTTATAATGCAGAAGGAGTCCCCTTTAAATAGTGCCCCCCGCGCCCCGCAGCGATTGGGAACCATTCCCCTCTACGAATCACGGGGGGCGCCAGGCGCAAAGAAGGGTGGCGCCACTGTGTTCCAGTTTGGGGCACAGCAAGGGCATTGCACCATGAAATGATGTCACGATCTGCGCGCGCAGCTGAGCGGGCACTGTGGTTTAGCACCGCCGCTAAATCTTGAGTGAATTTCGCGAGAGTTGCAGGTCGTGCCACGCCCGGTCACTAGCCGCTTAGCGCCCCACTTCTGCTCCTCCTAAGGCGCTAGCGGCTGGCGCTAACATACTGAATTTCTAGGTGTCTTCTGGTTACTGACACTTCTGCCAGTAGAAATATTTTCTCCTTATTTACTCGTCAAACCCGTGATCAATTTGAACATCTCCACTATATCTCCCGTTTATATTGCATGCTCTCTGGAGAACAATTCCAGCTTCTCTTGTCTCTCCACAGAAATTAAGTCCCTCATCCTTTGTACCATTCTAGCAAATCTCCTCTGTGTCTACTCCAAGACCTTGACATCCTTCATGAATGTGCTGCCAAAAATGGGACACAATACTCCAGCCGGGACCCTAACCAGTGATTTAAAAAGTTTCAACCTAACTTCCTGCTTTAGTTCTCTGCATTAATCTATAAAGCTAAGGATCCCATGCGTTTTTTTTAACAATATTTACAACTTGTCCAGCCATCTTCAAAGAGTTGTGCAAGTAAACTCCCTGGTGTCTCTTTTCCTGCATTCCCTTTAATATTGTACAGTTTAGTTTATATTGCCTCAACTCATTTTTCTCCCAGATTTATCCTGTAAACCTCTCTGCATTACATTTCTGCTTTCTTTTTTACATTTTTATTAATTCATGGGATGTGGTCATGGCTGGCCTGGACAGCAATTGTTGCCCATCCCTAATTGACCTTAAGAAGGTGGCGTTGAGCGGCCTTCTTGAACAGCTGCAGCCCGTGAGGCGACATTTCTCCCACAGAGCTGTTGCCGTGGGAGTTGTAGGATTTTGACCCAGCGATGATGAAGGAACTGCGATATACTTCCAAACCAGGAAGGTATATGTGTGGAAGGGAACTTGGAGGTGGTGAAGTTTCCATGCACCTGCTGCCATTGTCCTTCTTTGTGGTAGAGGTCGCGGGTTTGGGAGCTGCTGTTGAAGAAGCCCTGGCGAGTTGCTGCAGTGCAGCTTGTAGATGGTACACACTGCAGCCACGGTGCATAGGCGTTGGAGGGAGTGAACATTTAAGGTGGTGGATGTTGGTGCCAATCAAGCGGGCTGCTTTGTACTGGATGATGTCGAATATCTTTGGTGTTGTTGGAGCTATACTTATCCAGACAAGTGAAGAATATTCCATCACACTCCTGACTTATACCTTGTAGGTGGTGGCAAGGCATTGGAGTGTCAGGAGTTGAGACAATCGCCGCAGAATACCCAGGCTCTGAACTGCTCTTGTAGCCACAGTTTTATGTGGCTGGCCCCGGCCCAATTACGTTTCTGTTGAATGCTGACCTCAGGATATTGATGGTGGGGGATTTGGTGATGATAATGCCATTGGATATCATAAAGATGTGGCTCTTGTTGGAGTTCCTCATTGCCTGGCACTTGTGTGGTGCGACTGTTACTTGCCACTTAGTAGCCCAAGCCTGAAAGTCGTCCAGGTCTTGTTGCATGCGGGCATGGACTGCTTCATAATCTGAGGAGTTGGTAGTGGAAGTGAACTCTGCAATCGTAAGTGGACATCCCCAGTTCCGACCTTATGATGAAGGCAGGTCATTGGTGAAACAACAGGAGATGGTTGAGATTGGACACATGCGCTGAGCAACTCCTTCAGCGATGTCCTGGGGCTGAGATTATTGACTTCCAACAACCACAGCCATCTTCCTTTGTGCAAGGTATCACTCCAGCCAATGGAGAGTTTTCCACCTCTTTCCCAAATACTTCAATTTTTCTTCTGCTCCTTGATGCCGCACTTGGTCAAATGTTGCCTTGATATCGAAGGCAGTCACTCTCATCTCAGCTCTGGAATTCAGCTCTTTCTCCATGTTTCGACCATGGCTGTATTGAAGTCTGGAGCCAAGTGGTCCTGGCTGAACCCAAAGTGAGCGTCAGTGAGTAGGTTATTGGCGAGTAAGTACCACTTAATAGCACTGTCAAAGACCTCTTTCATCACTTTGGTCATTTCACCAGTCTGTCGATGTCCTCCTGACCCCACTGCTATGCAAATTAGTGTTTACTACTTTTCTGAATTTCCTTTCATCTGCAAACGTTCAAATTATGCCCTTTATATATAAGTCTGTGTCATTAATATTCATCTAAATGACCAGTGGTCCGAAAAGCGATCCATGGGGGACACAGCTGTATACTTCCCTCCACTCTGAACAACAACCATGCACCACTACTCTCTGTTTTCTGTCCCTTAGTCAATGTCAGATCCCCACTGCCACTGCCCCTTTGGTCCTAACAAGTTTATTCAATGACACTTTATCAAATGCATTTTTAAAGTCCATATAAACAACGTCAACCACATTACGCACATCATGTCTCTCCGTTACTTCATCAATGAACTCAATCAAGATTGTCAGACGCACTTTGCCATTAACATATCTGTGCTAGTTGTCATTTATTAACCAATGTTTCTTTCCAAGTGACAGATAATTTTCTCTGGGAATATGGCCTCCAGAAGTTTTCCCATCTCATACTTTAGCCTAATTGGCCTGTAGTTACAAGGGTTATCCCTCTCTTCTTTTTTAAACAGTTTGTTACAATTGCAACACAACAATCCTCTGCCCCCACTCTCATATCCAAGGAAAATTGAAAGATTCTGGGCAGCTTCACATCCACCATTACTTCCCTCAGCAAACCTCATACATCACAATCGGACTGCAGAAATGTTCTACTTTACTGTGGTACAAAACATGCTAGAGTGAAAAGGGTTAAGTGAAGCTGTTTGTTCAGTGACTGTAATTAATGTCAGTCTCCCCGGGTTAACTGAAGCTGTTTGTTCAGTGCCTGTAATTAATGTCAGTCTCCATGGACCCTAATTGCATCAGTGCAGGGTTTCCCGATTTTATTAATAAGGGACTCCTTTCAATGTGTTATCCCATAGTGTCAGTGAGAGCATCACCTCTGGCACTAAAAGGGATCAGCACGCAGCTCAACAGGGAGGGAGTCGGAATCTGAGAACAGTAGATTGGAATGTTATAACAATGGGTCAGAATATGAGAACAATAGATTGGAATGTTACAACAATGGGCAAGAGTTTCTCCTGGGCGTTAGACTTTCTTTCTGTCTATTATGATTATCTAACATTATCAAATAAGATCTATTACGCACTTATAACTATTGAATGCATTTACTATCCCCTCCTAGCTGCTGTTGGTGTGCCTGGTAAGTCTCTCTGTCCAGCTATTAATTGTATAAACTGTGATTAACTGCATTATTGTTCTTCCCTTTTACTTTCCCCTCTTTGCTGCGAATGTTGTTCCTGGCATATCTCATGTAACCAGCTATTCACTCTGCAACCCTTTGCATACTGTTTTAATATTCTCTTAAGTTACTCTATCATCTTTCCTGCTGTTGGTGTTCCTGTTAAGTCTTTACATCCAGCAATTAGATATGTACACCACGTCTCTCTGTATTGCTGTTTGTCATTTGAATCTTGGGAATACCAAAGTCATTGTCTTCAGTCCTCGTCACAAACTCCATTTTTTATCTACCAATTCAATCCCCCTCTCAGACAAATGTCTGAGGCTGAACCAGATTGTTCGCATCTCCGGCTTTCTCTTTGAAGCTGATCTGAGTTCTGACCTCATATCCTCTGAATCATCAGTCCTGCCTACTACCACCTCCATAATATCTAACATCTCCGCCCCTCCTTAGCCCATCCGCTGCATAAACCCTCACCCGTGCCTGTGTTAAATCCTGACTCGGCTATTCCAATACTCTCCTTGCTGGCCTCCCAGTTACAAGCTTCCATAAACTAAAGCTCGTCCATAACTCTGCTGCCCATATCCTAACATGCATCATGTCCCGTTCACATATCAACATTTTGCTCGCTGAGCAGGATTTGCTCCAGATCGGGAAATGCCTCGATCTGAATATTCTCATCCTTAAGATCAAATCCCACCATGGCCTCACCTCTGCAAATAGTCCCATCTCCCAGTTCTTTTTCCATAGTCCTACAAATTGTTCCCCCTCAAGTATTTATACAATTCCACTTTCAAATTAATTTCTTCCCTGCTGTACCTCTCCCAGTCTTTCAGTCTCTATTTTACTTGCTCTCTGTCACACAATATCCTTCTTCTCTCTCTTTGTCTCCTGCTCTTAAAATCGTAGAATTCTACAGCACAGAAGGAGGTCATTTGGCCCACCTTTTCGGTGCCATCTCTTTGAAAGATCTGTCTCATTATTCCTACTCTTTAGCCAGAGCCCAGTAAAGAAATTCCCCTTTAACTAATTATCCAATTCGCTTTTGAAAGTTATTATTGAATCTAATTCAACCACTTTTTCAGACAGTGCATTTCAGATCACAACAATTCACCGTGTAAAGTAAATTCTCCTCATCTCTCCTCTAGTTCTTTTGCCTATTACATTAAATCTGTGCCCTCTTCTTACCCTCCAATCTACCACTGGAAAAAATTGACTTATGTATTTTATCAAATCCAATCAAAATTTTGATTATCTGTATTATATTTCCCCTTATGAAAAAGGATATAGATAAATAAGATGTAAATGTTTTCAATTGAGGAAAGGCCAATTTTACTGAGCTGAGAAGTGATTTAGCAAAAGTGAACTGGAAACAGATACTTGATGTTAAATCAGTGTCAGTGCAATGGGAGGCATTTTAAAGGAGATAGTGAGGGTTCAAAGTAAATATGTTACCACAAAGAAAAAACGAAAGGAAAGACTTGTATTTATATAGCGCCTTTCACGACCACTGGACGTCTCAAAATGCTTTACAGCCAATGAATACTTTTGAAGTGGAGTCCCTGTTGTAAAGTGGGAAACGAGGAAGCCAATTTGTGCACAGAAAGGACTCACAAACAGCAATGTGATAATGACCAGATAATTTGTTTTGTTATGTTGATTGAGGATAAATATTGTCCAAGACAGCGGGGATAACTCCACTGCTCTTGTTGGAAATATTGCCATGGGGTCTTTTACGTCGAACTGAGAAAGCTGACGGGGCCTCGATTTACCGTCTGATCCAAAAAAACGGCAGCTCTGATAGTGCAGCACTCCCTCAGCACTGCACTGGATTCTCAGCCTAGCTTTATGTGCTCAGGTCCCTTGAGTGGGATTTGAACCCACAACCTTCTGACTCAGTGGTGAGTGTTTTCAGGATTAAGTTTCCCAGACTATTCCCAGACTATTCATACTTCCATGTTAGGTGTAACTTCGCATTTCTGGTATCATCTTTGTAAATAGTCTCTGCACCCTCTCCAGTCCCTCTATATCCTTTTTTGTATTATATCGACCAGAATTGCTCAAAGTGCTCCAAGTTTGGTCAGCCAAGTGCTTACCAAGTTTCGATAAGTTTAGCATAACTTAAGTAATTTTCAAATCTAACCCTCTTGTATGGCCTTGTTAACTGGTTTTGATACTTTTCAGTGACGAGTGTATTTGTACTGCTAGATTCATTTGCTCCTCCACCCCATTTTCGATTCTTGTTTTACAAGTAATATGTGACCTCCCTATTTGTCTTACCAAAATGTAATACCACACATTTATCTGTGTTGAATTTTAATTGCTAATTAGATGCCTATTCTGCTAGTTTTTTAATGCCTTCTTTTAATTTGTTGCAGTCCTCCTCAGTAGTGGCCAATACCTCCAATTTGGTATCGTGCACACATTTAGTAGTTGTGTTTTTGATTCAAAAGTCTAAATCGTTCATTCAAATTGTGAACAACAGTGATCCCAGCACTGATCATTGTAGAATAACACTACCCACCTTCTGCCACTCTGAATATCTACCCTTTACCCCTACTCTCTGCTTTCTGTCTTGAAGCCAGCTAGTTATCCATTCTGCTACTTGTCCCCTGACTCTGCGTTCCCTGACCATATCAAAGTCATTTGAAAATCTAGATAGGTTATATCTGCTGCATTAGCATTGTCTACTCTCTCTGTTACCTCTTCAAAACATTAAATTAAATTAAAGCGAGATTTTTCCTTTTGAAATCCATGCTGAGTATTCTCTATTCTATTTGTCATTTCTAGATGTTTTTCTATTTTCTCCTTTAGTAGGGATTACATTATTGTTCCTACGACCGATGTTAATCTGACTTTCCTGTCGTTCTCTGGACATGATTTATCTACCTTCTTAGATATAATTATTACGTTAGCTATCCGCCTGTCCTCTGGCACTACACCTTTTTCTAATGAATTGTTGAGTTTGATTGTTTTGTTTTGCATATCTCTTCATTTTACATTAAATTCAGTTAACTTATTACTAACTTCATCATCCGATGTCATCGCTACCTGTTCTATCACCCTGGTAAATAATAAAGCAAAGGAATTATTTAATATCTCTGCCAACTCTCTATTGCTGCATGTGGTATTATCCTCTCCATTGCTTAGCAGCCCTGTTCCCATCCTGACCTTCCTTTTTTATTGATATGCCTGTAAAATATGTAAATATATTGTTATACGTTCCTTGATAATTTAATACCATAGTTCCTGTTTGCCTTCGTAATTGTCTTTGGCTTCTCTTCTATCCTTTCATATTATACCTTGTCATACTCTCCCCTGCTGTCCATTTACTTAATGTATGCCACTTTCTTTATGCTCAATTCTTCCTTATGGTTTTATTCATTCATGGTGTCTCATTAGTTTTGAGCTTGTTCTTGTTTAGAGCGGAATATATTTTTCTTAGCTTCTGTTGGACAATCTTTTTAACGTTTCCCATTGCTGTTCTACGTCATTGTTTGCCAATGTTGTTCGTTTTATTTCCCAAGTGCTGTATTCAGCCCCTCAAATTCAGCTGTTCTCCTGTTTATTACCCTGGTCCTTGTCATTCATATGTCTTTCTCAATTATTATCTAAAAGCGTGTTATATTATGGTCAGTATTGCCCAGATGGACCCCAAAATTGACTTCCCTTATCTGCTCTGGCTCTTTCCCCATTACTAGATCCAATAGTGAATCCTCCCTTGATGGGCTTTTTACATATTGGATTAGAAAGGAATCATATACACTTTGTGGGAAATCTATTCACTTATCCACTTTACCTGCTGCATTAGTCCGATTAATTTCTGGTATTTGAAATCGCCCATGAATATTATTCTATGTTTTTTAATAGATTCCCTAATTTGTCTGCATATCTTTTCCTCCACCTCTCTTCCACTCTTAGGTGGTCTGTTTACTACCCCTTTTAGTGTGATTGATCCTTTATAATGGGGAACAAAGAAATGGCACACCAATTAAATACATACTTTGGTTCTGTCTTCACAAAGGAGGACACAAATAACCTCCCAAAGATGTCGGGGAATATAGGGTCTAATGAAAGGGAGGAACTGATAGAAGTCGTTATTTGTAGGGAAATGGTGTTAGGGAATTTGATGGGATTGAGGGCAGATAAATCTCCACGGCCTGATAATATACATCCTAGGGTAGTTAAGGAAGTGGCCCTAGAAATAGTACATGCTTTGCTGGTTATCTTCCAAAATTCTACAGACTCTGGAACCCATGGATTGGCGGGTAGCTAATCTTAACCCACTGTTCAAAAAGTGTGGTAGAGAGAAAACGGGAATTACAGACCAATAAGCCTGACATCGGTAGTGGGGAAAATGCTAGAGTCCATTATAAAGGATGTAATAGCAGAGCACTTGGAAAAAAGTGACCGGATCGGACAAAGGCAGCATGGCGTTACAAAAGGTGAATCGTGCTTGACTAATCTACTGGAATTTTTTGAAGATGTAAGTGGTGAAATAGATAATGGAGAAACAGTGGATGTGGTGTATTTGGATTATCAAAAGGCTTTCGATAAGTTTCCGCAAAAGAGATTAGCGTGTAAAATTAAGGCACATGGGATTGGAGACAAGGTATTGACTTGGATAGAGAACTGGTTGGCAGACAGACAGAAAAGAGTTGGAATAAAAGGCTCTTTTTCCGAGTGGCATTCAGTAACTAGTGGGGTATCAGAAGGATCGGTCCTTGGACCCCAGCTATTCACAATATATATCAATGATCTGGACGAGGGAACTAGATGTAATATCTACAAGTTTGCAGACAACACAAAGCTGGGTGGGCGTGTGTGCCGTGAGGAGGACGCCGAGAAACTCCTGTATGATTTAGACAGGTTGGGTGATTGGGCAGAAGCATGGCAGATGCAATATAACATGGATAAATGCGAGGTTATCCAGTTTGGTGTCAAAAACAGGAAGGCAGATTATTATCTAAATGGCAATAGATTTGGAGAAGGGGAAGTGCAACGAGACCTGGGCATCCTTGTGCACCAGTCGCTGAAAGTAAGCATGCAGGTGCAGCAGGCGGTTAAGAAAGCAGATGGTATTTTGGCCTTCATAGAGAGAGGATTTGAATATAGGAACAAGAATGTCTTGCTGCAATTGTATAGGGCCTTGGTGAGGCCACATCTTGAGTATTGTGTACAGTTTTGGTCGCCTTATCTGAGGAAGGATTTTATTGCCATGGAAGGAGTGCAGCGAAGATTCACCAGGCTGATACCTGGGACGGCAGGAATGACGTGTGAGGAGAGATTGCGTCGATTGGGCTTGTACTCGTTGGAGTTTAGAAGAATGAGAGGGTGTCTCATGGAAATTTATAAAATTCTAACCGGACTAGATAGACTAGATGCTGGAAGGATGTTCCTGGTGGTCGGGGAGTCCAGAACCAGGGGTCAGATTCTAAAGATAAGGGGTAAGCCATTTAAGACAGAGATGAGGAGGAATTTCTTCACCCAGAGAGTGGTGAACCTGTGGAATTCTCTGCTAAAGAAGGCAGTAGAGGCCAATTCATTAATATATTCAAGAAGTAGTTGGATATATTTCTTAAAGCTAAAGGGCTCAAGGGATATGGAGAGATGGCAGGAACAGGGTACTGACTTTGGATGATCTGCCATGAACTCTTTGAATGGAGGAGCAGGCTCGAGGGCCAAATGGCCTGCTCCTGCACCTATCTTCTATAATTCTATGTTTCTATTATCTTTCATCTCTATTCACATGAATTCTATTTCTGTCTTGCTGATAGCTGCGTCACTTTTTTCTACTACCATTATAAATCCCTATTAATTACAGCTACGCCAACTCCCCATTTTCCCTCTCTCTACCATTTCTGAATATGTTTTACACTGCATTGTTTAATTACCCGTCCTGATTTTTCGGTAGTCATGTCTCAGTGAAAGCAAAGAGAGGGAAAGAAAAAATATTTACAAGTTAAAACAAAGGAAACCAAAAGCTGTTTTCTTAACTCATAAAGAGCAAGAGGATATCAAACGAAAGAGTAGGGCATTTTAGAGACAAAAATGTGTCCTGTTTGTGGATATTGTTCTTAAGGAATACTTTGCGTCTGTCTTCACAGAAATGAGGGACATTGTAGTTAAAGAGGAAGAGTGTGAAATATTTGATGCGATTAGCATAGAGAGAGAGGAAGTATTATGATGTTTTGAATCTTTGAAAGTAGGTAAATCGCCAGGCCCAGAAGAAATGTGTGCCAGGCTGTTAATAGAGACAAGAGAAAGTTGTTTCTGAGTAACTTGATTTCATTTTATGTGGAAGTAATGAGGAGGGTCGATGAGGGTGGTGCAGTTGATGTTGTCCACGTAGGTATCAGCAAATCTTTGACAAGGTGCCAAATGACAGGTTGGTCCGAAAAGTAAATGCGCATGGGATCC
Organism: Somniosus microcephalus; assembly: GCF_052327205.1. NCBI lineage: Eukaryota > Metazoa > Chordata > Chondrichthyes > Squaliformes > Somniosidae > Somniosus > Somniosus microcephalus. The sequence goes on from NW_028225180.1 coordinate 883,271, forward strand.
AAGGGAAGTGGTAATTTGGATCCAAAATTGGCTCAGTTGCATGATGCAAAGGGAAATGTTCGACAGTTTTTTGTGTGACAGGAAGGCTGTTTCCAGTGGGGTTAAACAGGGCTCACTGACAAGTGCCTTGATTTTTGTGGTAAGCATAAATGATATAGACCTCAATATAGGTGGCATAATTAAAAATGTTGCTGATGATACAAAAATTGGCCATGTGGTTGATAGTGAGGGAGAAAGCTGAAAACTGCAGGAAGATATCAATGGACCGGCCAGGTGGGCAGGAACGAGTTAGATGTAATTCAATCCGGAGAAGTAGTGAGGGCTAACAAGGCAAGGCAATAAGCAATACATTGCAGGATACTGAGAAATGTACAGGAACGGAGGGACCTTGAAGTGCATATCCGCAGATCCCTGAAGGTAGCAGGACAGGTAACTAAGGTGTGTTCTGCCCTTGCAGCGCGTTCCTATGCAGAGCTAGACAGGTAGCTAACAACTTGATATCTTCCCATCAAAATCACAAGGCTTGACATTTCAAGTAAACTTTATTGAAAGATTCTTATTGTGAAACTGAAATACAATACAGAAATGGAAGCACACATTAGTACACAAGCACATAACTGATATGCATACACAAATTTAGGTAAGCCTGAGCAACACAGTACATTTGGCATGTAACTTACCAAAACACGTGGAAACATAGCTTACTGTGAATATACATTTAGCAAACTGAAAGGCATTCTCTTACATTCACTTTAAATTAGCCCTGTACATAGTGCATCAAAATACAGCTACAATTAACCAGCTACCCACAGAGAGCGAGCACTTCATGGCTAGCTGTGCAGGTTTGCTTACAGAGAAAGGTTAGAAACTAAACATGTTCTGCAAAATATAGTGCACACTAATCATCTATAACACTCTCACGTACTTACAGACAAATAGTGTCCAAGGCTGGAGTGTAGCAAGAAAATAACTGCAAGATCATGTGTCGAGCTGCAGGTCTTGTGCTATACAGTAGTTTACTTTACTGCACTTTACTGCGCTTTACTGCACTTTACTGTGCTTTACTGCACTTGCTATGTACCAAATATCCACTAGGTGGCGGCACACAATGGAAATCGACCCAAATTACTCAAACCCATGAATTAACTTGAAAACTAACATAAATTCCGAAAGGAAGGCAGCAGACTCCCCGCTTGGTACAATTCCATTGTACCTCTACAGATACAAAAGAAAACCTAAAGAAAACGTCCTTTGGCTCCAAACATACTCAGAATCCTTTCTCTAGGTTTCTTCAGAAAGGAGGACTATGATCTCTGAGACTGGCCTCAGAAACACTTTGACAGTCCCCTCCTTGACAATCTTCACCTCTACCTTGCGGACCCTCTTGTCCCTGCGCAGCAGAGTTTTGACAACCAGTCCCATTGGCCATTCATTTCTGTGTGCTTGGCCTTCTTTCAGCAAGACAACATCTTCCACTTTGAAATTTTGGCTTGACTTCTGTCCATTTCCTACGGCTCTGTAGGGTGGACAAATACTCTCCTCTCCATCTCTTCCAAAAAGTGTCTGCAAGACACTGGACTTGCTTCCACTGCTTCCCGTGCAGCTCAGCCATGAGGGGGCTGAAATGGCACTCATCTTTTGAGACATGAGCATCGCTGGGGTGAGGACTGCAGGCATGTCTGGGTCGGTGGAAACTGGCACCAGGGGACTTGCATTCATGATCGGCATGACTTCAGTCATGAGAGTGCTCAAGACGTCGTGTGTGAGACGAATGGGTCCCGTCCGAAGCAGCATAGCATCCAGAATACGCCTGGCAACACCGATGAGCCTCTCCCATGAACCACCCATGTGGGATGAATGTGGCGGGTTAAACACCCACGTGCATCCTTTCTTTTGGAGGTAGCTTCTTACTGCTGCATCATCCATGTGAATGTCCAACTCCTTACAGACACCCACGAAGTTAGTCCGTCTGTCGGAGCGGAGAAGTTTGGCTGGACCACGGATTGAGAAAAACCTCCTCAGGGCATTGATGGTTAGGAAAGCTTTGTCTTCCATGGATAGTGCTGGCTTGTCATCATCCTTGGGCCTTTCAAACACTGTGCATCCTAGGTTGTCTGTGCTCACAGTGAGGCCTGCCTCTTCCTCACAGGCAAAGGAGGTTGACATATGATGCTGCGTCATGCCACCGTAGTCTTCCTTTACCTGAATCTTGTTTGGGCATGGGCTGAGACAGGATGTGCGAACGTTGTGCAACACGTTTGCTTTATAGACATTGACATCTGCTGGTTTGTGGACTGTTCCCAGTCAAACTCCACCCATGAGGACCCATCTCAGGTCAAGCCGCTGCGCATAAGGAGCATTGTGGGGCCCGTTGATTTGCTCACGCACCTTGTGCACCCTTAAGATGTCTCTTCCCAAGAGCAGGAGGATTGGAGCGTCCGGGTCCAGAGCTGGAATCTTGTTGGCAACTGGCTTTAGGTGGGGCTGATAGCGTGCGACCTCTGGGGAGGGAATTTCTGTCCGATCATCTGGCATCATGTCACACTCAATTAAGGTGGGGAGGGGAAGCTGTAGTTTCCCATCCATGGACTCGATCATGAAGTAGCCAAATCTCCTACCCGTAGTCTCTGTTGTACCTGAACAGGTTTTTAGCGTGTACGGAGCTGCACTGGCCTTGACTTCAAAGAGATTGAAGAATTCTGTCTTCGCTAGAGACTTGTTACTTTGCTCATCAAGCACTGCATACATCTTGATTGCCTTCTCCTTTCCCCCTGCTGGATATTCTTTAACCAAGCAGATTTTGGTGCAGGAGCGTGGGCTGCTTGCGTTTCCACAAACTTCTGTACACTTAGAGGTGACTGAAGAAGATACGCTTTCGCTTTGCTCCCCGCTATCCTCTTTGTCAACCGTAGCACTGTCTGTGGTCGTAGCAGGAGGACCTGGATGCAGGGCTGCGCTGTGTTTTCACTGTTGCACTCGAAGCACTTGATTGTCGCTTGCAGTCTTTTGCCATATGCATAGTCGACCCACAACACCTGAAGCAGATGCGATTCTCTTTCAGGTATGATTTGCGCTCATCAATAGGCTTGCCTCCAAAACTTCGACACTTTTTGAGTGGGTGGGGCTTCTTGTGTATTGGACAATGACGGTCTGGGACCTCCACTTTATTCCCAGCAGAACTGGATTGGTTGACTGAGGGTTCGGATGGAACATCTGTTTTCTGCACGCTCACAGAGGCTTTGTTGCTCTACTTTGTGGGTTTCTCTGTTCTCGAAGGAGCGTAACTGCTGGAGGTGGAGGAAGTGAAACTTGGATCATTCCTCACCTTTGCCTGTTGTTGGACGAACTTGGACAAGAGAGAGAAGGGGGGAAATGCCACTCCGTAGTCCTCCTTGTACTTGGTTCCCTTAGCTATCCATTTCTCTTGAAGGTTGTATGGGAGCTTTTCCACTATTGGGTTTACCCCACGAGCTGTATCCAAATACGAGAGGCCTGTCAGGTAACCTTCTCCCTTAGCACACTCCAGTTCGAGGAGAATGTCACCCAGTTCTCGAAGCTAGACGTTAACTTTGTTGCTTAGCTTCGGAAAGTCCTCAATCTTCTTAAGCAGTGCGTGTTCAATGACTTCTGGTGTCCCATAACAGTCTTCGAGACGTTGCCAACCCAGGTTGAGGCCTGCTGTGGGATTGCGGACGTGCGCTGAGCGAATTCTCCTCCCCTGTTCTGACGACTCAGCACCGAGCCACTTTGTCATCAAATCTAGTTCTTCTCTGACTGACAGATTCAAGTCCTTGGTGGTACTCAGGAAGGATGCTTTCCATGACCAATAATTTTCAGGATGGTCATCAAATTCTAGAAGACCTGCACTTAACAATTCACGGCAGATGAGGTACCTAGCGAGGCCTTGTGCACCTTGTGGCTTGGGTGAGGACTGCTTGGCAGGAATGACCGAGTGCTGTGGAGGTCTCTGCAGGTAAGTCTTACTTGCTTCTTCTCTTTTAAGCTCAGTGTCTCCGAAAACCGGCTGTTTGTTACTGTAGTGAGTAGCTGGTTGTGCGTCGAGATACCTGGATGTTTCCTTGAAGAACAATTTGGAGTGTTGTTGGACATACTCACTTGTATGTTGCACTGGACTGAGGGGCTGTTCTGGAACATATGGTTCATGGCGGTGCTCCCCGCCTTTGTTCTCCTCACCTTCTTCATAAGCTGCAGCTTCAGCTTCAGTGGCAGCGGCTTTGGAGAATGTGGAGACTGGTGTCGAGGTCGGCTCTCTGCTTCATCACACTAGCTTCGTTTTCAGCGAAGGACAATTGAGCCTGGGCAGTTTTTGCCTTGACATGTGCTTTGCCGGCTGCAGAAGCTGTCGATGACGATGGTCTGCTGGACCGCAGAGATGATCTAGAGGATGCTTTAGCGGACAGTGACTAGGCATCATTTGCTCGAAGAGGCTCATGCTTCTCGGTTGTCTGGTCGACGTCCTCTATGGTATATTGTCTTCCTGAGCATAGACTCATGGTAGCTGAGTGGTATCTTCTTGTGCTTGAGCCCGCTGTGCTTTTGTCTTTTCACTGTTCTGCCCTTGCAGCGCGTTGCTATGCAAAGCTGGACAGGTAGCTAACAACTTGATATCGTCCCATAAAAACCACAAGACTTGACGTTTCTTGTAAACTTTACGGAAAGATTTTTATTGTGAAACTGAAATACAATACAGAAATGGAAGCACACATTAGTACACAAGCACATAACTGATATGCATACACAAATTTAGGTAAGCCTGAGCAACACAGTACATTTGGCATGTAACTTACCAAAACACGTGGAAAAACAGCTTACTGTGAATATACATTTAGCAAACTGAAAGGCATTCTCTTACATTCAATTTAAATTAGCCCTGTACATAGTGCATCAAAATACAGCTACAGGTTAACCAGCTAGCCACAGAGAGCGAGCACTTCACGGCTAGCTGTGCAGGTTTGCTTACAGAGAAAGGTTAGAAAATAAACATGTTCTGCAAAATATAGTGTACATTAATCATCTATAACACTCTCACGTACTTACAGACAAATAGTGTCCAAGGCCAGAGCGTAACAAGAAAATAACTGCAAGACCATGTGTCGAGCTGCAGGTCTTGTGCTATACAGTAGTTTACTTTACTGCACTTTACTGCGCTTTACTGCACTTTACTGTGCTTTACTGCACTTTCTAGGTACCAAATATCCACTAGGTGGTGGCACACAATGGAAATCGACCCAAATTACTCAAGCCCCTGAATTAACTTGAAAAGTAACATAAGTTCCTAAAGGAAGGCTGCACAAGCTGGTTAAGAACGTATACAGGATACACTCCGTTAATAGACAAGGCATAGAATATAACAGCAGAGAGGTTATGGTCGAACAGTATAAAACACTAGTTAGGCCACAGCTAGAATACTACGTACAGTTCTGATCACATTACAGGAAGATGCGATTGCACTAGAGAAGGCGAAGAGGAGACTTACGATGATTTTGCCAGGACTGGAGATCTTTAGCTATGAGGAGATATTGGACAGGGTGGGTTTGTTTTCTTTGGAACAGAGGATGCTGAGGGAAGAGTTAATTAAGCTGCGTAAAATTATGAGCGGCCTAGATAGATAGAGAGGAAGCAGCAATTTCTCTTAGCAGAGTGGTCAATAACAAGGGGCATAGATTTAACGTGATTGGTAGAATAATTCGAGGGGAGCTGTGAATTTCTTTTAACCATTGGCTGATGGGAGTCTCAAAATCACGGCCTGAAAGGGTGGTAGAGGCAGAGACCCTCACCACATTAAAAAGTACTTGGATGTGCACTTGAAGTGCCACAACTTGCAAGGCTATGGACCAAGACCTGGAATGTGGATTTAGGCTGGATAGCTCTTTTGCCACCAGGACAAACACGGTGGGCCAAATGGCCTCCTTCTGTGCCATGTCTTTCTATGATTGTACAATTCTATATTTCTTTACAATCGCTGCTCTAAAAAGAACAATCCCAGCTTCTCCAATCTCTCCATGTAACTGAAGCCCCAGATATCTGGTATCATTCGGGTAAATCCCTACACCACTAATCCTTGACATGCTTGCCAAACTGTGGTGCCCAGAATTGGACATAATGCTCCAGCTGGGGACTAACCAGTGATTTAGAAGAGGTTTGCATTTCTTCCTGGATTTTGTTACTCTGTGTCTCTGTTTATGAAGCCCAGGGCTATTTATGCTTTATAAGCTGCTGTCGTAACTGGTCCTGCCACCTTCACAGATTCGGGTAGTAAACCCAACGTCTGTCTGATCCTGCACACATTTTAAAATTATACCGTTTAGTTTACATTGCCTCTGTTCATACTCCTTACAAAATGTATCATTTCACACTTCTCTGTGTTAAATTGTTTCTGCCTTGTAACTGGCCATTTCACCAGTCTGTCTATGTGCTCCTGAAGTCTGTTACTTGCCTTCTCACTGTTCATTAACATTTGCGAGTTTCCTGTCATCTGCAATCTTTGAAATTATGTACTGTATACTCAAGTCCATGGCATTGATATACATGAAAACAGCAATGGTCCCAATAATGACCCCTGGGGAGGACCACTGTATACTTCCCTCCAGTTTGAAAAACAGCCGTTTACCACTTATCTGTCTCTTCATCAATTTCCAAGTCATGTTGCCAATGCTCCTTTAATCCCATGGGCTTCAATTTTGGTATTATCTGGTACTTTACAAATGCCTTTTGAAAGGATAGGGAAATTGGGAAAGTGTGAGTAGTATCTATCATAAAACCACAGAATTGGTCAGCCAAGTTGCTTTGACAATTTGTTTAGCGGTGCATGACGCCGCATGGATCATACGTCTCGCCTGGTTTCAATCAATGAATTATAAATAATTGAGCTTATTCCCATTTATAATTTATATTTATTTGTTCTCAGTATATGGGTGGCGCTGTCACGGGTGGTATTATTTGCCCATCCCTAGATACCCTAGAATGGTGGGCATTCAGCTGGAGCCGCTGCAGTCCGTGTGATGAAGGTGCTCCCACAATACACTTATGGAAGAAACTTCAAGCTTTTGACCCAGTGACGATGAAGGAACGGCGATATGTTTGAAGGGTACGGCAGCCTATTGGTGATATGGCTGGATTAGTAAACCAGATGCCTGGATGAATGATCCTGAGTTCCAATCCCAACAGCTGGGGAAATTAAACTTAATTAATTAAACAAAGCAGGAGCCAATGTAGTTCAACGAGAACAGGTGTGATGGGGGAAGGGGACTTGGTGCGATTTAAGATATAGGCAGCCTAATTTTGGATGATCTCGAAGTTCCCGTATTTTAGAATATGGGAGGCCAGCCAGGAGTGCGCTGTAGTAGTGAAGTCCAGAGGTTTCAAAGGCATGGATGAGGGTTTCAGCAGCGGATGTGCTCAGGCAGGTGTGGAGATGGATGAAGTTATGGAGGTGGAAATAGGCCGTTTTAGTTACGCTGCTGATATGTGTTCGGAAGCTCATTTCAGGGTCAAATATGGCAATAAGGTTGCGAACAATGTGGTTCAGCCTCAGACAGGTGTTAGGGAGAGGGATGGAGTCAGTGGCTTTGAAACGGAGTTTGTGTCAGGGACCAAAAAAATGGCATCGGTCCAACCAATATTTTTAATTCGAGAAAATTTCTGCTCATCCAGAATTGTATGTGTGACAAGCAATCTGACAAATTAGAGACCTTGCAGGGGTCGAGAGAAGAGTTCGTGGAGTAGAGCTGGGTGTCGTCAGCCTACTTGTGGAAATTAACGCTTTTTTCGGAAGATGTTACCATGGGGTAAAATGTATTAGAAATAGGAGGGGTTAACGGATATATCCTTGGGGGACACCAGAGGTAACGAAGATGGAGTGGGAAGAGACAACTGTTGCATGTAATTCTCTGGCTAGGATTAGATTTATACGAATGAAACCAGGCGAGTGTAATCCCACGTAGCTGGACGATGGTGCAGAGCCGTTGGAGAAGGATGAACTGGTCAACCTTGTCAAAAACTGCAGAGATGTCAAGAAGGACGAGGAGATATAGATTACTATTGTCACAGTCACAAAGGGTGTCACTTGTGATTTGATGAGAGCAGTTTCGGCACTGAGGCAAGGGCAGAAGCCTGATTGCAGGGATTCAAACAAGGAATTGCGGGAAAGATGGGCACTGATATGGGAGGCGACAACAAATTCAGTGACATTGGAGATGAAGGGTGTTGGAGATGGGGCGGTAGTTTGCAAGGTCGGAGGTGTCACGAGTTGTTTCTTTGAGGAAAGGGGTGATGATGGCATTTTTAAGGGAGACGGGGACAGTACCTGAGGAGAGAGAACCGTTAACAATGTCAGCTGACGTGGGAGACAGACAAGGAAGTTGGATGGTCAACAGTTTGGTGGGCATAAGATAGTGGGAGGAGGAAGTGGGTCTCATGGACAAGATGAGCACGGAGAGGTCATGAGTGGAGATCGGAGTGAAACTGAAGAAAGACGTGAGTTGCAATTGTGGGTAATATAATAGCATGGATTCAGAATTGGTTAACAGACAGAAAACAAAGAGTAGGGATAACGGGTCTTTGTCAGGATGCCAGGCTGTGACTAGGGGTACCGCAAGGATTGGTGCTTGGGCCCTAGCTATTCACAATCTACATCAATGATTTGAATGAGGGGACTGAATGTAACATTTCCAAATTTGCTGATGATACAAAGCTTGGTGGCAGTGTGAGTTGTGAAGAGGATGTGAAGAGGCTTCTAGGGGATCTCGACGGGCTCAGTGAGTGGGCGAGGACATGGCAGATGGAATATAATGTGGATAAGTGAAAAGTTATCCACATTGGTAGAAAAAACAGAAAGGCAGAGTATTTCCTAAATGGTGAAAGTTTGGGGAATGAAGGTGCACTGAAATTGAATGTGCAGCGAATGTTCACGAGATTAATTTCATAGATGGCCCGACTGTCGTATGAGAAGTGATTGAGTAAACTATGTCTGCATTCACTTGAATTCAGAAGAATGAGAGGGGATCACATTGAAGCATGCAACATTATTACAAGGTTTGATTGAGTGGATGCTGGGAGATTGTTTCTCATGGATCGGGAGTCTAGAAGCAGGAGCCACAGTCTCAGTATAAAGGTTCGTTCATTCAGGACTGAGATGAGAAGTAATATCGTCACACAGAGGGTGGTGAATCTTTGGAATTGTCTACCCCAGGGGGCTGTGGAGGCTCAGTCATTGGGTATATTCAAAGCAGAAGTCGATAGCTTTGTGACTAGTAGGGGCATCAAGGTATATGGCGTTAGGGCTGGTGAATGGAGTTGAGGCAGAAGATCAGCCATGATCTCATTGAATGGCTGAGCAGGCTCGAGGGGACAAATGGCCGACTGCTGATCCTATTGCTTATGTTCTTATGTTCTTAGTTCAGGGCTAGGGCAGTGGTTAACCTTAGAGTAAGTTTGGCCCGGTGGTGGAAAGGAAGGAAGGGAAGTGGCAGAGGCAGCTGAAAGGATGGTCTCAATCTTAGAGACAAAGAATTACATGAGCTCCGTACACTTGTTATCGGAGGTGAGGGTGGAGGAGACAGGGGAGAGGGGTGTAAGAAGGGGGTTAGCAGTAGAGAAGAGGAGCCGGTGTTTACCTTTGCATAACAGAATCATTCTGGAATACTGAACAATTTTTGCAGAGGAGAGCAGGACCTGATAATGCTTTATGAGGTCCAGCCTGATCTGTCACACCAGGAAGAGGCACACCAGTCAGGTATTTTTTTAAAGAGACAGAACCAGCCACACCGTCTTTTTAAAGAGAATGAACAAGGCATAATGTTTATTAAAGAGACAGGACCAGTTAAACAGGCTTATGTAAGAGACAGGACAATTCACAGCCATTTTAACGAGTTAGGACCAGACACACAGGTGTTTTAAAGATACAGGACCAGTCACACAGGCCTTTTTCAAGAGACAGTACCTGTCACACGTACTTTTTAAAGAGTCTCAACCAGTCACACAAGCTTTTTAAGGAGACAGGACCATACTCGAAGGATTTTTAAAGAGACAGGGCTAGTCCCACAGGCATTTTAGTTTTACAGTAACGGTCACAAAGCCTTTACAAAGGGACAAGTCCAGTCAGACAGATTTTGCAAAGAGACAGCACCAATCACACAGGATTTTTAAAGAGCCAGCACCAGAGAAGAAGTCATGCTTAAAGAGAGAGGTGCAGTCCCACAGGCTTTGTAAAGACACGGGACCAGTCACAATAGCATTTTAATGAGTCAAAAAACCACAGAAATGAGTTTTCAAGAAACAGGACCAGTCACATAGATTTCGTAAGAGAAAGAATCAGTTACACAGGCGCATTGAAGAAAAACAACTGTGAAAGCTCAAGGGCCTAGACATTCCTCTCGAGCGAAGACACTAAACAGATGGGTTCGGATCGGAAATTCTCGGCCCTCATATCTGTCCTTACAGATTATTATACATTTAATGTTCGTTCACAGATTGTAAAGTTGCCATGAATATGACCCCTTAGAACCTTTTTATTTTGCAGACTCTATGTTAAATTGTCCGTAATGTTGAGAAAGTTTCAGTCTTTTTTATTTATTGATTCATTCACGGAATGTGGGAGTCACTGGCAAGGTAACCCCATCTCTAATTGTTGTTGAGAAGGTGGTGGTGAGCCACCTTCATGAACCGCCGCAGTCCTTGAGTTTAAGATACTCCCACAGTGCTGATTTTGGTGCAACTGTGTGGCTTGCTGGGCCATTTCGGTGGGCAGTTAAGTATCAACCACATATGGGCAGCCCAGATAATTATGGCAGGTTTCCAGACTTAAAGGGCATTACTGAACCAGTTGGTATTTCCAACAATCTGGTAGTTTCATGGTCTCCATTACTGATACTAGCTTTTTAATTCCAAATTTATTTTATTAACTGATTTTAACTTCCCCACCTGCCGTGGTGGGATTTGAACTCGCGTGTCACGGATTATTAGCACAGGCCTCTTAAATACTAGTCCAGTAAAATAACCACTATGCTAATGTACTCGGCTTCTACAGATAGTAATCGATAACACTCTTGACTTGTGCCTTGTAGGTTTTGGAAATGCTTTTAGGAGTCAGGAGGTGAGTTACACACCACAGAATACCCAGCCTCTGACCTGCTGTTATAGCCATATATGTGACTAGTCCAGTTGATTTTTCTGATCAATGGCGGCCCCTAGGATTTTTATGCTGGAGGATTCGGTGATGCAAATGCAATTGATTGTCAAATGGAGGAAGTTAGACTATCTCTTGTTGGAGGTGTTCATCGTCTGTTGCTTGTGTGGAGATAAATAATCATAATGACAAAAGGGGTTGGGGATTACAATTATGTTTGGAGACTGGAGAGGCAGGCATTCTTCGACTTAGAGCAGAGAATGTTAGGGGGATGTTGAATAGAAGTGTTTAAAATGTTGAGGGTTTTGATACAGTAAGTAAGGAGAAACTTTTTCAACTGGATGACTTGCCATTACCAAGTGGCCAAACTTTGATCATGCAGTGAGATATTATGGAATTAACTCTCTGAAAGGCTGGTGGAAGCAGAGTCAATAGGATCAGCTGGTAGCACACTTGTCTCTGAGTCAGAGGGTTGTGAGTTCAACTCCTACTCCAGCGACGTGAGTACAAAAGTGTAGGCTGACTCTCCAGTGCAATATGTAGGGAACGCTGCACTATTGGAGTGGCAGTACTGAGGGAGCGATGCACTGTCGAAAGGGCAGTGCCTTAGGAGCGTCGCACTGTCGGATGGCCACACTGCTGGGTCTCTGTATTCACGAATGGGCAATACTGAGGGAGCGCTGCACTGTTGCAGGTGCTTTACTGAGAGAATACTCTCTTGTCGGAGGGGCTGTCTTTTGCATGCCACGTTTAACCGAGGCCCTGTCTGCTCTCTCTCAGGTTGATGTATAACGTCCCATGGCTATATTAGAAGAAGAGCAGCAGATTTATCCCCAGTGTTCTGGCCAATATTTATCTCAATCAACATCACTAAAACAGATGACATTGCCGTAATTGCGATGCTGTTTGTGGGAACTTACGGTGCACACACTGAATGCCCTGTTTCCTACAGTACAACACTGACTTCACTTCAAAAGTACTTCTTTCACGTTAAAGTGTGTTTGGGTCAGCCCAAGGTCGTTAATAGCGCTCTATAAATGCAAATCTTTCTTTCATAATAGAAAGTTTCAAAAGGTAATTCGATATATACTTAAAAAAGTGACATTTTCTGGACTATGGGGAAACGGCTTAATTGTACACTACCATTCAAGGAATGATGTGACAGCTTTGAAAAAATCTGATCTGTTGGTTGTGGGTTCGCTTGATTCTGTCCAATGTCATCCCACTGTGCACGATGGTAATGGCACATGATACGATGGATGGTTTCCTCAGTGTGCTGGCAAAAATTATTCTCCAAAATGTTGTGCAGCTGTCAGTCCTACGAATAGAGTCATGGACAGATGCATATGCGATAGCTAGATTGGTGAGGTCGAGGTTGACATGAATCTTGTCATTCATGTGGAAATGTCTTATGAAATAATATGGGCAGCCTGCTGGTGGCGCTGTGCAGGGAGGGTATAAATACTCCGGTATGGCCCCAGCTTGCTCAGGACATTCCTTAATAGGTATTAGTGAAGGACACAACTAATCTCCATGTTGAGAAAGAGTTGATTAAAGCCTTGTTTAATACTCAGACCAAGTGCCTAGTAGTTTTCTTACGTCAATTTAATCAACTGCAACCTGCTCCACGCTCTGGGTGATTTGGGAGCAGACAGCTAAGATTCAAACTGTAGATGAGAACTCGGATGAAGTAATGAATCCATCATGGAGATATTACGCAGACCCGCCCGTCTCGACCTGGACACGAATTCACATAGGCTGCTAAGGTATGGAAACACTGGTATCCTACCTGCAGCAACTTCCTCGAGGACTGTGCTAAGAATGTTCCCAATAAGTTAAGAATGTTTGCCAATTATGTATCCCCTCATGTGTTTGAATATATCGACGACTGTGTAGACTATGTCTCTGTAATCCAAACATTACAGCACATATATGTTAAAGCCCCAACCGAAATTTTTGCTCGGCACCTACGGGCCACAACTCGACAACAACCCGGTGTATCACTTGACAAATTCCTTCAAGAGCTTCGCAGGATCAGTAAAGTTTGTAACATTAAAGCTATCTCAGTTGAGCAGTACTGGGAGGAATTAATTCGTGACTCTTTTATAACGGAATTGCTTCTCCCCTCATACGCCAGCATCTATTGGAGAATAAAATCATTGGGTTACAAGCTGCCTATAACTAGGCATATTCTATGGACTTAGCTCAAAAAAATTCAGATGCCTACTTTTTACCATATGCACGGACTGCTGCTATCACGTTTAGTGACTCCCCAGGTAAGCTTCTGGTGGAAGCACTCACCGATGACGACTCTACCTCAGAAACACCTTGGCAATTTAAAAAGACGTGTTTCTTCTGTGGAGGTGCATTCCGTTATAGGAAACTTTGTCCTTCTCATAATGCAACCTGCAATCATTGCAATAAGAAAGGTCACTTTTCTAAAGTATGCCAGTCGAGATCCACTACTAGTGTTACAGCTGCTATCTATAAAACTGCTCCTCCCTCAAGAGCCACTACTGATGTTACAGCTGCTTTTCCCCAAAGCCTGTCCCATGCAGCCACGAGGGTTTCGCTAAATGGACATATTTTGAGTGCATTCATCATCTCACGTAGCTCTGACAGCTTCATCAGTGAGTGGGCTGTCAGTCGGCTTTTGTCTTGTCGACCTTATTCTCAATGGCCGAACTTATTTTTCCAATCGGCACGGGGTGCTCAAAAACGTATGCAGTGATGTGCTCCTGGGACAGGATTTCCAGAAACAACACAAAAGAGTCAATTTCGAGTTTGGAGGGTCAAAGGCGGAGCTTACTATTTCCAAATTACTGTTTTGTGCGCTTTTGGTTTCTTCGCTCAACGAGCTCTCCTTGTTTGGCAATTTTTCTCCCCAATGTAAGCCCATAGTCATTAAATCAAGACATTTCAGCCAAGATCATCTATCCTTTATCGAGGCAGAAATCTCTCGCCTTCTAGCTGAAAGTATCGCTGAGCCATGTTCATCTTCCTGGTGGGCTCAAGTCGTCGTTGTTAAAAATCCTCTGAAGCAACTCAAGAAATGTCATTGCATTGATTACTCGGAAACTATTAACCAGTATACTGACCTGGATGCCTACCCACTACCACACATCGATGACATGGCCAATAACCTACCAATTACAGGGTATTTTCAAATTTTGACTTGAAGAGCACTCTGACAAAAAGATATACGTCCTTGTGGTCAATGGTCAGCTTTACCAGTTCTGTCGCCTTATATTTGGGGTCACCAATGTGGTGGCCGTCTTTCAACAGGTATTGGACAGCCTAGCGAAGCCTAGAGATGCAGGAAAAATAACAGATACTTTTCCATGTCAGAATAATATCACTATTGCTGGTCATGAAAAGAAGGAGCATGATGCCAACCTGCAGAAATATCTTGACGTTCTCCGTAGTCGCAACTTAACCTTAAATGAGTTCAAATCTGTGAAATGAGTCCAAATCTGTGAAATGTGCACTATCAGGCAACATCCTTGGTTACTGGGTGTGAAATGGTATCAACAAATTGGATCTGGAGTGACTCCATCTGCTTCAGGAACTCCCTTCTCCTACGAATCTCGGCTCTCTTCATCGGGCCCTCGGCCTGTTTGCCTATTATGTGAAGTGGATACCCCACTTTTCCAACAAGATCCAGCCACTGCTTCACGTGAAGTCATTTCCGTTGGAGGCGATGGCTATTGCAGCTTCCGACCTCCTCAAGCAACAACGCTTCATACCATCAATGAAAATCTCCCTTTAGTGGTTGAGTGCGATACATCGGTGGTGGCGATCTCGGCTACCTTGAATCAAGGTGGTCGACCCGTTGCATTTTTGTCCAGAACATTGCAGGGTAGCGAGCTCCATTATACTCCTGTCGAGAAGAAGGCGATGGCTATCATCGAAGTTGTACGTAAATGGAATCATTTTCTCGCACGTCACCATTTCACACTTATAACCGACCAGCACTCCATGGCATTTATGCTGGATAACTGGAAACGCACTAACATCAAGAATAACAAAATAAAGCTCTGGAGGATGGAATTGGCCACCTTTGGCTACACCACACATTATCGACCCGGCAAAGATAATGTGGCCCCAGATACACTCACGCATGCATTCTGCTCTTCCATGTCAACCTCGACTCGTACATATCTTCAGACTTACTTGTGCCATCCTGGCGATACCCATATGTTGCACATTGTGTGATCTAAAAATATCCCATTCTTTATGGAAGACGTGAAAAGTACATGCTCCACTTGTTCAATTTGCACAGAATTAAAACTGCAATTCTTCCATCCGTCGGATGGCTCATTCATACACGCTATGCAGCCTATTCAGCGAATCAGCATTGACTTTAAAGGGCAATTGCCTTCCTCAACGGCGAAACACCTACTTGCTTACTATGGGGAACGAATATTCACGCTTTCCCTTTGCTTTCCCGTCCCAATATGCTTACTTCCACAGTGATCAAATGCCTCGACCAGGTCTTTTCCCTTTGCGGTATGAACAATTTCATCCACTCTGGTCGGGGTACCTCCTTCATGGCAAGTGAACTCAAAAGTTATCTTTCCCAACGGCGAATCAGCACAAGTAAAACGACACCGTATCTTCCCATCGGTAATGGACAGGTTGAGAGATAAAACACTATCATTTGGAAGGTTATTCGTCTTGCGCTGAGGTCACACAACCTATCAGGCCAGCAGTGGGAAACTGTGCCACATGACACGTTGCATTCCCTCAGGTCTCTTCTTTCTAAGTACAACAATGTCACTCATCACGAACGATTCTTCGGGTTCCAGCATCGTCCCACTCATGGGATGTCCCTACCACCATGGTTGTTGCACCTGGCCCCGTGCTGCTCTGAAGATTGGTCCGCTACTCTAAGAGTGATCCCCTCACGATGAAGTGGAACTGACGGATGTCAATCCCACGTACGCGTATGTACAGTTCCCTGATGGCCGGGAATCCACAGTGTCACTTTGGGATCTGGAACCCTGCCCAACCTGTCCCAAAGACCCAATCGATAGTGGGATCTGTATTAATGACGCCGATACCCTGTGCTCCTCTGAGGTTCACATCCTACCCGGGACATTAAGGGATCTGCCAGCTATTCCGCCGGATCAACATGGGGAACAGAGTACTCCCTGCGGGATGGCCAATCGAAGCCAGGACGCTGGGCAGTCACTGACTACTGAGCACGGTGAAGCCAGCTCTGCGCCACCAGCAACACGATCTCCCCAGTCTCCCTCAGGCCGATCAAGGCGGCATGGACTCTGCCAGCCTGACGGTATGAACCAAGCGACCAAGGGGCCAAAACACGGTGTGAGGAGACATGCCTTCCGGCCGACAATGGAGATTCAAATGACTGCATCTATTCTCAGTCCGATTAATTCGATAGAAGGAAAACGCCAGACTTCCAACTTTTCAGGCGGAAGAATGACATGACTCCTTTAAATTCATGTGGATATAATTAAGAAATAATACTGCACCGCCTACTGGTGGCGCTGTCCACGGAGAATATATATACTCGGGCCTGGGCCCAGCTTGCTCAGGACATTCTTTAACAGGAACTAGTGAAGGACAAAACTAGATCTCCATGTTGAAAAACAGTTGATTAAAGCTTTGTTAATACTCAGACCAAATGTCTAGTAGTTTTCTTATGTCAGAGGTCATGCAGTATATTTTCCCGGGTTGGTTTGATCACCTGCTGCAATCCCATTCTGGCAGCTCTGTTCTTCAGGGCTCCGTTAATGATGATGCATTCGAGTCACTCTTGATGATGGAAAGTTAATTTACCCCTCCCCACCCAGAGAATATACGTTGTGCCCTTCTCCTCTCGGTGCTTCCATCAACTGGTGCTCGGCATGAAGATGTGCTGATTCATCAGCAGAATGAGGGTGTTAGGTGGTGATCAGTAGGAAGTTACCTTGCTCATGACAGACTGGAAGCCATGAAAATTCATTATGTCCTTAGGTAATTTTGAGAAATCGCAGGATCTCTCCCAGCCGTCTGCATGCACCTGAGCCCCCACATCTGCTGAACTTGGCCTGCTGGTGGAATAGGGTATACACTGGAAAGGTGATGGAGGTGCTGGGAATGTAGACTGATTGCTATTTTTCTGTGACTATGATTGGGCAAGAATTCAATGATTCCAGATAGTTTCATGGAGTAATGATACGGTTATTGAGGGCAGCTGTGCAGCATGCAGTGCTCCTCCAGTGCTATGTGGGAAGTCAGGGGCACTTTAGGTATCCAGGCTAAACAGATGTGCAGGCAGTGTGTACAGCTGCAGCTACTCGAAATCCGCGTTTTGGAGTTGGAGCTCCGGCTGGAGTCACTATGGAGCATCCACGAAGCTGAGATCTTAGTGGATAGCTCGTTTAACGAGGTGGTCACACCACAGTTAAAGAGTGCACCGGCAGACAGGCATTGGGTGATCGCCAGACAGAGTAAAAGAACTAGGAAGGTATTGCAGGAGTCCCCTGGGTACATCTCCCTCTCCCACAGATTTAACATTTTGGATACTGTTGGGGAGATGGTTTCTCAGGAGAATGCAGCAAGAGCCATGGACGTGGAACTACGAGTTGCTCAGCTGCACAGGACGGGAGGGGAAAGCGTGGGAGAGCAATAGTGATAGGGGATTCTATCGTAAGGGGAACTGATAGACATTTCTGTGGCCGCAGACGTGACTCCAGGTTGTTATGATGCCTCCCTGGTGCCAGGGTCAAGGATGTCACTGAACGGCTGCAGGGCATTCTGAAGGGGGGGCAAACAGTCAGATCTTGTGGTTCACATTTAGCAACGACTTAGGTAGAAAGAGGGATGAGGTCCTGCAACAAGAATTTAGGGAGTGTGGTGTATGTGCCTTTAAGAGCTGGAGCTCCAGCGGTGGGCTCTACAGCTGAGACAGGCAGCGAAATCGGAGGCAAGCAATAACGGACTGGGAGGGTGCACTCGAGAGACGGCCGACGCGGCAAGCAGGTCAGCGTTTAGATCTCCATCGGGAACGAGTCTCCAACAGTGAATAAATGGAAAGCACAGTAAAACAGCGTTGTTATCGGTAGCAGCGGCGGGAAAGCGCGGGAAGCGCCATATCGTTGCTACAGAGAGAAAAAAAAAGCGCGGGAAGCGCCATATCTTTTCTGAAATGCCTAAATCTGGTAATATTGAGGCTTTTGATGGCGAAATAGAAGATTGGACCACATACGTGGAAAGAGTAGAGGTTTATTGCACTGCAAATTGAATAACAGATGAAAAAAAAGCTTCAGTACTTCTGAACTTAATGGGCGCGAAGACATACGGGCTGTTACGAAATGTAATCACTCCAGCCAAACCAAATGACAAGACTTTTAAAGAAATTGTTGATACCCTGCAGGAGCATTTAAACCCAACACCGCTGCTGATAGCGGAACGATTCAAGTTCTTCAAGAGAAATCAACACAAGAATGAAAGTAACGCTGATTACCTAACCGAATTAAGAAAGCTATCAAAGTACTGCCAATTCGGAGCAGGACTATCGGATTATCTTCGAGACAAATTTGTTTGCGGTCTCTTAAGTGAAGGAACACAAAAAAGACTGCTTTCTGAAAAAGATTTAACATTGGACAAAGTTTTCAGTATGGCTGTATCATACAAAGCAGCAGCAAAAGGAGCTGCAGAGATAAAACAAGAGACACAGGACTTCGGCACCCATAAAATGACACAAGAGTTCAGAAGATGTTATCGCTGCGGCAGATCCACCCATAACCAGAGGGACTGCTGGCTCAAGGGCAAAGCATGCAGGCAATGTGGTAAGATTGGACACATTGCACGGGTATGCGAATCTGGGCAAAATAAATCCACTGACAGAAAACAAAAAATCAATAAAGAAAAGTACAGGAAGGTACAAATGATGATGGACAATAGCTCCGAAGACCAGAATAGTGTTAGCGACTCCGGAAACAAGAGACTAAGCTGTCTCAAATTAGATAATGTACTTGCCAAAGAGGATTACCAAACCATTTGGGTTACCCTCACAATAGCAGGTTCCCCAGTTAAAATGGAGCTAGATACAGGATCAGCTCTAACCGTAATAAATCGACGAGATTACGAGAGGCTATTTTCGCATATACCTCTAAAAGACACATCCATTATCTTAAAAACATATACGGGGCAGAAAGTCTACCCCATAGGAAAAATAAGGGTGCCTGTGGTAAACAACGGCATAGAAATACAAAAGTTGTATTTATACATTCTACAAGATGGTGGTCCACTGTTGTTGGGACGTGAATGGATAAGGAAGATACGTTTAGACTGGCACTCCATTCAGGCACTGACGGTGACCAGTAAGGAAAAAAACAATGATGACATCATACCTGAACGATTAAAAGACATCTTGGCCAACGCCAAAGAAGTGTTTCAAGAGAAACTAGGAACCTTGAAAGGCATCACCACCTCAATAAAAGTAGAAGATACAGCAATTCCAAAAATTTTTAATGCAAGACCGGTGCCATACGCAATACATCCGGCAGTCGAGGCAGAGCTGAAGAATTTGGAAAAGGCAGGCATATTATCCAAAATAGATTGGAGCGAATGGGCAACGCCCATCGTTCCAGTCATGAATAAAACATTGAAAAATAACTCTGAGGAACAGAAAAAAATTTGCATCTGTGGGGACTTTAAGGTGACTGTAAACCCGGTCCTTCACACGGTACAGTATCCTCTTCCGAGGATAGAAGATATTTTCGCCTCACTATACGGAGGGAAACGTTTCACAAAAATTGACTTTGCACAGGCATATCTACAGATGGAGGTTGAGGAGACCTCTAAAAAGTATCTCACAATAAACACACACAAAGGCCTGTACCAGTACAATCGACTGGCTTTTGGAATAGCATCAGCTACAGCTATCTGGCAAAGAGCTATGGACCAAGTCCTGCAAGGGATTCCGGGGACTCAATGCTACCTAGACGACATCCTTATAACAGGAGAAAACGACAACGAGCACCTTGCCAATTTGGAGCAGGTGCTCACTAGGCTGAAAGAACGGGGCCTACGAGCATATCGCCACAAGTGCGAATTTTTCCAAAATCAGATATCATATTGTGGCCACATAATTAATAAGGAAGGGTTGCATAAGTCACCTGAAAAAATTGAAGCAGTTATAAAAGCCGCAGCACCTGAAAATGTTTCACAATTAAAGTCATTCCTGGGATTAATAAATTACTATCATAAATTTTTACCGAACTTATCAACTATTCTACACCTTCTTAATGATCTTCTACAGACAGGAGTGATTTGGAAATGGAACGAAGACTGTAAACGTGCCTTCCATAAATGTAAAGACTTAATCACATCCGAGAAAATTTTGGCTCATTACAACCCATCACTACCAATCAGACTGGCGTGCGATGCATCCCCTTATGGCATAGGGGCGGTATTGTCCCATAGATTCCCTGATGGCTCGGAACGGCCGATAGCTTTTGCGTCACGCTCATTGAACTCAGCTGAGCATAACTATGCCCAGATAGACAGGGAAGCACTCAGCCTGGTATGGGGAGTGAAGAAATTCAACCTTACCTACACGGACAAAAATTTACCTTGTTGACTGACCATCAACCCTCATCTCCATATTCAACCCTAAAAAAGGTGTCCCCATTATGACAGCACAAAGACTACAGAGGTGGTCCCTTTTCCTAGGGGCACACCAATACAACATTGAATACAAAGGGTCAAAACAGCATGGGAATGCTGACGGTTTATCACGCCTACCGTTGCCAACGATAGAAGAGGCACCTACAGTAGACCCAGTAGAGATATTCCAATCTACCATAGTGGAATGTCTACCGGTGACAAATTCTGCCATTGAAAGGGAGACAAGAAATGACCCTACTCTCTCACGGGTCTACGATTTAACAGTGAAGGGATGGCCAGCACATGGCGAACCACTGTTGCCAGCATTCTCGCAAAGAAGAGAACAGCTGTCAGTGTGCCGAGGAACCTTGATGTGTGGATCCAGAGTGGTGATTCCACCCAAACTCCAGGGTAAAGTGCTAAAGGAGCTTCACGAGGGGCATCTGGGTGGAGTGAAAATGAAGAACCTAGCTAGGGCGTTTGTATGGTGGCCAGGTATTGATGGAGACATCGAAGAAATGACCAAGAGCTGCCTAGGGTACCAGAAGGTCCAAAATGCTCCGCCACAGGCCCCTCTACATCCATGGGAGTGGCCCTCACTTGGGCTATATAAGCCTGTGTATTGTGTATATCCTTTAGAAACCCCCCCGCAGACTTGCTTAGTAAATACCTATGAACCAACTCCTGTCTTCAGTGTCTTTATCTACACACGGACACTACAGGGAGCTAGGCAGCAGATTAAAAAGCAGGACTTCAAAGATTGTATACACTGGATTACTCCCGGTGCCACGTGCTAGTGAGTATAGGAATAGGAGGATAGAGCAGATGAATGCAAAGTGAAAGATTTGGTGAAGGAGGGAGTGCTTTAGTTTCCTGGATCATTGGGTCTGCTTTTGGGGAAGATGGGACCTGTACAAGTCGGACGGGTTGCACCTGAACGGGAACGGGACCAGCATCCTTGCGGGGAGGTTTGCCAGCAGTTTTGGGGTGGAGGGTTTTAAACTAACTTGGCAGGGGGATGGGATACGGAGTGGAGCTATTGTAGGTGGTTATGCACTGCCCAATATAGAGGAAAAAACAAGTTAGCCTAGAAGGCAGTGCAAATATGTAACGGCACAAGGGAGTATGGCTAGACTGGATTGCATTTATTTTAAAACAAGTAGTCTTGCGAGTAAAGCAGATGAATTGAAGGTGTTGAGGAACACATGGGAGTATGATATTGTTGCTATCACAGAGACATGTTTGAGGGAGGGGCAGGACTGACAGCTCAATATTCCAGGGTAAAGAATGTTCAGGTGAGACAGAGGGGGGTGTCAATGAGGGGGGTGTCGCAATATTAATCACGGAGTCAATTACTGTTGGAAGGCGGGATGATATCTTAGCAGGTTCCTCTAATGAGGCCATATTGGTAGAACTTAAAAACAGAAAGGTGGCAAGCATTTTGCTGGGAGTGTACTATAGGCCCCGAAAGAGTCAGGGGGAGTTCGAGGAAGAGAGATGTAGGCAGATCTCAGAGAAGTGTAGAAATCATAGGGTAATAATAGTAGGGGTTTTCAACTTCCCCAATATTGGCCCAGAAATTCGAGTCGGGGGCTTGCCGCGCGTGTAAGCCCCCGATCTGCACTTACCCGATGCGCCGGCCATTGAGCTTCAGGAACACCTGGAATTGCTGTTTTAAAATGTTGACTCCCGGGCAGCGTCTGACGTCACGCCGCCCAGGAGTGCAGCCAGCACGAAGCCTGTAGCGTGCTGTGCAACTGAGACACGCCCCTTGAGGTCTCAGTTTAACAGGACACGCCCCCAATGTTTCTGCCAAGCTGCTAAGCATTTTTACATGCAAAGCAGCAGTTTAAATAGGTTTTTGGAAGTTTTTTGAAGCTTTTGGTAACTTTTATAAACTTTTAAAAACGTTTACATTATTTTGAAGAATCTGAAGTAGTTTTAAACAGAATTAAAGCAATTTAAAGACTTTTAAAAGCCCTAAAAGAATTTTTTTAATTCCATTTATTTATTTAGCAATGTCGTCATCATACGTGTCTTCACACTGTTCCCTTTGGGGAACTGTATGAAGTGGTGGAAGGATTTATGGCCATGATTAACGCTCATTCCTTGACCGTAACCATTTTTGAACCAGCCATTAGGGCGGTTAGTCCTATGGCGGGAGGGTTTTACGGGCTCCCACAAGCTATACAAGGAGGGGGGCCACCCACACCCACGGACGCAAATATCCCACTGGATGCCAACCCAGAATTTAGAGCCGGAACTCCGACTCCACTTGCCGGGACTATCTGGAGCAGGGTTCGAAACCCTACTCTGATCTAGGCCCCGCGGCAGGGATCCTACCGCTATGCCAAAGGCCCAATCCGATTAGCAACGTGAAATGGCTGGAATGAGCACAATTCACGGCATTAAAATAACTCACAATTGAACTGATGATGACCTCAGCAATCTCCTCAAGGAGGTGGAGGCGCAGTGCCTGCTCATCATTGGTAATGAGAAGTCAAAGGCGCCGCAAAAAGGGCAGATGATAGCTTGGTCTTTCAAGTGGCAGCATAGGGCTCCAGTCACGGGGAGAGAAAAGGCGCAGGAAACGTATGGGTGTCACCTTTTGTGCGGAGTGGGCCTTTTGCATAGCAGTAAGTATCCCCGCCACTGGGCCAGAAGGAGTAGGGTTTCGAACCCCACTCCAGACAGTCCCGGCAAGTGGAGTCGGAGCTCCAACTATAAATTCTGCGTGGACATCCAGCGGGATACTTGCGTCCGTGGGTGTGGGTGCCTCCCCCCTCAGATGGGTTGTGGGAGCCCGTAAAACCCTCACGCCATAGGGCTAACCACCCTAATGGCTGGTTCAAAGATGGTTACGGTCACAGAATGAGCGTTAATCACGGCCATAAATCCTTCCACCACTTCATACAGTTCCCAAAAGGGAACAGTGTGAGGATATGTACGACGATGACCTCTTGCGCAATGCACCTCCTTGGACCCTCAGTCGCAGATGCGAGGGGGCAAATCGTGCAATTGTTAAATTTTTCATTTTATTGACATGTAAAATGTTGGCCCAGTAATTCCCTTCCAAATGCGCGAGTACGGTCGGGGTACTTACGCGTCTGGCCGGAGGAAATGTCGGTTTTCAGCATGCACAGCGCGTGCGGGGAAAACCGGCATTTCCTGTCCTCTGAACGAAGGGGTTCAGAGGCAGAACGCGTGCGAAGTAAAATTCGCCGCTTTCATTCATGCTTTCAGTGAGGTCAAGTCCTTACAACTTACACATGAAAAAAGCATGGGTACAGTTGCTCCAGAGGCTGCGGAGGAAGATATTTCTTATCGTGGAGCTTCTGAAAGTATGTATGTCTGTATATATTCCTTTGCGTGTTATGCATATATTCCTTTACTTATGTGTATGAATGTATTATTTAATTATGACTTTCAGAGAAAGTAACTTATTGGAAAATCATAATTAAAAACATACATTCATACACATAAGTAAAGGAATATAAAACATACATACATATGCGTAAAGGAATATATGCAGACATACATACATAATTAGTTATTACTGATGAAAAGTTTCTTTCTTAAAAGTGCTGGAAATGTTACATTACTCATTTTAGAACACTCATTTTCACATTCAATTCACACAGCCACAATTGCTCCTTCAACCTACCGTTCTGAAAACCCGTTTAAAAAAAAAAATTTAAACTTTAAAACTTACTTAAAATTTCTTAAAATTACTTCCCTCCCTTTCCCAAACAAAAATATTGCCTTTCAGGAGCTCCACGATAAAATATATCTTCCTCCGCAGCCTTGGACAACTTTACACATGCTTTTTTCAAGTGTAACTTGTAAGGACTTGCCCTCACTGAATCCATGAATGAAATCGACGAAGTTCACTGCGCAAGCGCTGCTTGTGCAGTCGCACGTGATGTGTCTATGAACCCCTTCGTTCCGAGGACTGGAAATGCCGGCGTTCCCCGCATGCGCTGTGCATGCTGAGTGCCGGCATTTCCAACGGCCAGATGCGTGAGTACCCAGAGCGTACTCACGCATTTGGTCACGAATTTCTGGCCCATTAGCTGGGATAGTCAGAGTGTGAAAGGCTAAGAGGGTGTGGAATTCTTTAAACACATCCAGGAGAGATTTTTGAGCCAGCATGTAGAAAGTTCTGCAAGAGAGGGGGCGGTACTGGACCTAATTGTAGCCGGGCAAGTGGTAGATGTGTCAGTAGGAGAGCAATGTGGTGAGAGTGACCATAATTCGGTGAGATTTAAGGTAGTCATGGAGAAGGACAATGATGGACCTGAAATATAGGTATTAAATTGGGGGAAGACCGATTTTTAAATGACAAGGCAGGATCTGGCCAAAGTGGACTGGGATCAGCTACTTGTAGGAAAATCCACATCAGAACAGTGGGAGTCTTTCAGCTAGGAAATAGAGAGAGTAGAACGAAAACATGTGCCGTTAAGGTCAAGGGTTCGACCAACAAACCCAGGGAACCCTGGATGTCAAGGGGTATACAAGAATGGAAAAGGAATATCGGCAGGCTTTTGGCAGATACAAAGGCCTAAAAACAGTGGAAGCCCGAGAGAAATTACACGGGGTACTTAAAATAGAAATTAGCAGAGCGAAGAGGGGGCATGAAAAAACACTGGCGGGCAAAAAAAGGAAAATTCCAGGGAGTTTTATAAATATATTAAGGTCAAGAGGATAAGCATTGAAAGAGTAGGGCCCATTAAGGACCAAAGTGGCAATCTGTGTGTAGAGACGGTAGATGTAGGTGATGTCTTAAATGAATAATTTCCAACTCTGTTCACTATGGAGAAGGAGGATTTAGGCATAGAAATCAGGCAGGGGGATTGTAATGTACTTGAACAAATTAACATTGAGAGGGAGGAGGTACTAACAGTTTTAACGGGCTTAAAAGTGGATAAATCCTCAGGCACTGACGGGATGTATCTCAGGCTGCAGTATGAGGCAAGGGATGAGATTGCAGGGTCTCTGACACAAATTTCCAGAACCTGTCTAGCCACAGGGGAGGTGTGAGAAGACTGGAGAACAGCTAATGTAGTACCATTGCTCAAGAAGGGTAATAGGGATAAACCAGCAAACTACATGCCAGTGAGCCTAACATCAGTGGTAGGGAAATTATTGGAAAAAAAATCTGAGGGACAGAAACAGTCACAACTTGAAGAGGCAGGGATTAATCAGGGATAGTCAGCATGGCTCTGTTAGTGGGAGATCATGTCTGACCAATTTGATGGAATTTTTCGAGGGGGTGACTAGGTGTATAGATGCGGGTAGTGCATTTGATGTAGTCTACATGAACTTCAGTAAGGCTTTTGACAAAGTCCCACATGGGAGAATGATCAAGAAAGTAAGAGCTCATGGAATCCAGGTCAATTTTGCACATTGGACCCAAAATGGGCTTCGTGGCAGGTGGCAGAGGGTGATGGTGGAAGGCTGTTTTTGTTACTGGAAGACTGTGTGCAGTGGTGTACCGCAGGGATCGGTGCTGGGCACTTCGCTGTTTGTAGTGTACATTAATGATTTAGATATTAATGTAGGAGGTATGATCAGTAAGTTCGCAGATGACTGAAAATTGGTGGAGTGGTAAATAGCGAGGAGGGAAGCCTGAGGCTACAGGTCGATGTAGACGGGATGGCAAGATGGGCAGAACAGTGGCAAATGTAATTTAACCTCGAAAAGTTTGAGATCATGCATTTTGGGAGGACTAACAAGGCAAGGGAATACACAATGAATGGTAGGACACTAGGAAGGACAGAGAATCAGAGGGACCTTGGTATTCATGTACATCGATCCCTGAAGGCAGCAGGACAGGTAGATAAGGTGGTTAAAAAGTCATATGGGATACTTGCCTTCATTAGCCGAGGCATAGAATATAAGAACAGGGAGTTTATGATGTAGCTGTACAAAACGCTAGTTAGGCCACAGCTGGAATACTGCGTGAAGTTTTGGTCGCCACACTGTAGGAGGGATGTGATTGCATTGGAGAGGATGCAGAGTAGATTCACCAGGATGTTACCTGGGCTGGAGCATGTCAGCTATGAAGAAATATTGGACAGGCTGGGGCTTATTTCCTTAAAGCAGAGAAGGCTGAGGGGGGACCTGTTTGCGGTTTACAAAATTTTGAGGGCATAATTAGTGTAGATAGAAAGGAACGTTTCCCCTTAGTAGAAGTCTTAATCATCAGGGGGCATAGATTGAAGGGAAGGGGCAGGAGGTTTAGAAGGGATTTCAGGAAAAACGTTTTCACCCAGAGGGAGGTTGGAATCTGGAAATTACTGCCTGAAACGGTGGTAGAGGTAGGAACCCTCACAACATTCAAGAAGCATTTAGATGAGCAGTTGAAATGCCATAGCATACAAGGCTACGGACCAAGTGCTCGAAAATGGGATTAGAATAGACAGGGCTTGATGGCCTGCGCGGACATGATGGGCCGAGGGGCCTCTTTCTGTACTGTATAACTCTATGAATCTATGACAGGAAACTTATTTTAAATATTTTACTTTGTTCCTGGGTGTTAAACCTTTGCAAGTTTAATTATTTTCTCCCCCTCTGTAAGGCACCAGTACAAGTTGGGCTCGTTGAGGTAAATCATTAGAAACACCCTGTTTCTCTTGTGCAAGATTCAGGCAAACATATTGCCCTGGGAATCAACCTGCTGGACTGAGGTGTGAGCAATGTAATCTTGGCGGCCCAGGGAATTAAATTGCTGGACTGAGGCGGCAGAACTGCTATCAAGAGGGACCTGGCAATCAACTTTCTGGACTGAGACGGGATCATTCTAAAGTGGACGGGTGTGGGAATTAAATTCCTGGACTGTGGCATAGACAGTGTAATGTAGGCGGCGCTGGGAATTAATGTTCTGACTGAAGTGGGAGTAGTTTTATCTTGGCGTCCAAGGGAATGAGATTTCTGGAGTGAGGTGGGAGCAGTGTAATCTAAGCGGAGAAGGAATTAAATTATTGGAATGAGACTGAAGCATTATATTCTAGGCAGCCCTTTGAATTAAATTCCTGGACTGAGGCAGGAGCAGCCTAATCCAGGCGACCCTGGGAATGACATTCCTGAACTGAAGTGGGAGCATTCTCATCTAGATTTTATCTTATGAAGAATGATTGAGCAGGCTGACCTATATTCACTGCAGTTTACAAGATTGAGAGGGGATCTTATTGAACCATATAAGATTCTGAAGGAGCTTGCAGGTGAAAAGCAGAGAGGATGTTTCCCTTCGTGGGGCAATCTAAAATTAGGGGGCATAATTGCAGAATAAGAGAGTACCCATTTAATTCGGAAATGTGGAGAAATTTCTTCTCTCAGAGGGTCGGAATCTTTGGAATTCTCTTCCCCCGAGAACTGTAGCGACTGGGTCACTCAACATATTTAAGCTGGAGATAGACAGATTTTTGAATGGTAAGGGAGTCAATGGTTATGCGGAGCGGGCAGGGAAGTGGATTTGAGGCCAAGATCAGATCAGCCATGATCTTATTGAATGGCGGAGCAGGCTCGAGGGGTCAAATGACCTACTCCTGCTCTTCCGTCTTATGTTATAATGTTATAAACAATGTAATGTAGGCGCTCTGGGAATAAAATTCCTGGAATGAGGTGGGAGAATTCTCATCCAGTCGGCCCTGGTATTGAAATTCCTGGACTGAAGTAGGAACAGGTTAATCTAGGCTGTCCTGGGAATAACATTCTTTGACTGAGGCAGGAACATTGTAATCTTGGCTGCCATGGGAATTACATTGCTGGACTGACTCGGCAGTAGTGAAATATAGGCGTCCCTCGGAATGCATTTGAGGCTGAAACAGTGATATCTAAGAATCCCTGGGAATGCAATTCCTGGATTGAGGCAGCAATAGGGTAATCTAGGCGCCCTGAGAATGACATTTCTGGATGGAGGGGGACGCAGGGTAAGCTAGGCGCCCTGGAACTGAAATTTCTGGACTAAGGGGTAAGCAGGGTAATCTAGGCGTCCCTGGGAATGCAATTCCTGGACTGAGGCACAGCAGTGTAATATATGCAGCCCTGGGAATAAAATTCCTGGTATGATGGGGGAGCAGTGTCATCTCGCTGGCCCTGGAAATGAAATTCATGGACTGAGCCAAGAGCAGTGTAATCTAGGCAGTCCTGGGAATGAATTTTCTGGACTGAGGCAGGTGCAGTGTAATCTAAGCGCCCCTGGGAATTACATTCTTGGACTGAAGTAAGAACAGTGTAAACTAGGCGATGCTGGGAATTAAATTTCTGGACTGAGGGAAGGTAAAATATGCATACGCTAATTTTTAATTTCAAGCTGTGTAATATAATGTGAGCTAGAGTGTGTTGCAATGAAGTGTTAGGTGACAATGGATCAATGAATCTGTTTGTTCAATGAATGTAATTAATGCCAGTTACAGTGATGACTAATGATATCACTCGGGGATTTCCATCTGCTATAAATAAGGAGATCCCTTCGCTGTTTACAAATGTAAGAAGTCACACAACACCAGGTTATAGTCCAACAGCTTTATTTGAAATCACAAGCTTTCGGAGCGCTGCTCCTTCGTCAGGTGAAGTGGAGAAATGCATAAAGACACG
Organism: Somniosus microcephalus; assembly: GCF_052327205.1. Lineage (NCBI taxonomy): Eukaryota > Metazoa > Chordata > Chondrichthyes > Squaliformes > Somniosidae > Somniosus > Somniosus microcephalus. Next base: position 912,636 of record NW_028225180.1, read on the forward strand.
GCTTATATAGTCAGAGAATAATGTCAGACGTTTACAGGTAATCTTTCCAACTGCCATTTATCACACCACGGCAGAGAGATAATCACAGCAATCAAAGGTGTGAATGGTGTCCAAACAGGTCAGTCAGGAAAACATTACATCAAAGAACAATGAGGTGGGGTCACAAGGGGTCAAATGTTGCAAAAACAGACAGAAAACATTTTTTGTTGTTGCTGGAAATCACAGCAGGTCCGGCCGCAAGTGTGTAGAGAGACCAAGCCAACGACGACTCGAGTCTGGATGACCCTATGTCAGGTGGGATTACATGTAGCGTGACATGAACCCGAGATCCCGGTTGAGGCCATCCTCATGGGTGCGGAACTTGGCTATTAGTTTCTGCTCGATGATTTTGCGTTGTCGTGTGTCTCGAAGGCCGCCTTTGGAGAATGCTTACCCGAAGATTGGAGGCTGAATGTCCTCGACTGCTGAAATGTTCCCCGACTGGGAGGGAACACTCCTGCCTGGCAATTGTTGCAAGGTGTCCGTTCATCTGTTGTAGCAGTGTATGTATGGTCTCGCCGATGTACCATGCTCCGGGGCATCCTTTCCCGCAACGTATGAGGTACACAACTTTGGCCGAGTCACATGAGTATTTACCATGTACCTGGTGGGTGGTGTCCTCACTTGTGATGATCGTATCTGTGTTGATGATCTGTCATGTCTTGCAGAGGTTGCTGTGGCAGGGTTGTGTGGTGTTGTGGTCGCTGTTCTCCTGAAAGCTGGGTAATTTGTTGCGAACGATGGCCTTTTTGAGGTTAGGCGGCTGTTTGAAGGCAAGTAGTGGATGCGTGGGGATGGCCTTAGTGAGGTGTTCGTCGTCATCGATGACATGTTGAAGGCTGCGAAGGACATGGGGTAGTTCCTCCGCTCTGGGGAAGTACTGGCGACGAAGGGCACTCTGTTGGTTGTGTCCCGTGTTTGTTTTCTGAGGAGGTCTATGCGATTTTTCACTGTGGCCCGTCGGAACTGTCGATCGACGAGTCGAGCATCATATCAAGTTCTTATGGGGGCGTCTTTCAGCGTCTGTAGGTGTCCATCACGTTCCTCCTCGTCTGAGCAGATCCTGTGTATTCGCAGGGCTTGTCCATAGGGGATGACTTCTTACATTTTTCCACCCCTGTCCAACAACTGCATCTCCACAACTTCGCTGTGTGACCTCACACAATCAGCGTGTTGCCTCCAGCACAAAGACCACCAGCCTCTCACAGAATGGATGTCGTGGATTCGAGGATTTCTATGGAAGCTATTCTTGAACAGTGGCAGTTAACAAGAATATTTCGGAATAACGACAGAAAATGTTGAAAACACTTAGCAGATCTGGCAGCATCCAGGGAGAGAGAAACAGTGTAATAGTTAGAGGTCTGTGAACTTCGTCAGCAGTGAAAAAGTTTAGAGCTGCAACAGATTTTAAATAGCTGCAGGGGGAGGGAAAGGGAGTAGAGGAGGTAAGAACAAAAGGGTCGGTCTGTGATAGGGTGGAAGGCAGGAGTGCTTAAATGTTGCAAAAGTAGATGGCAGAAACATCAACAGCTGCTGCCTGAATAAAATAGGGGCTGAGGTTATGGTCTGTAATTGCAGGACTCAATGTTGAGTCCAGAAGGCTCTACAGTGACTAATAGAAAGATGAAGTGCTCTCCCTCGAGCTTAGTTTGAGCTTCATTGAAGCACCTTAAGAAGCCGAGGACATAGATTTCAGAGTGAGTGGGGAGCAGAGAATTAACGTGACAGGCGACTGGAAGCTCGGGAGCACGCTTACGGACTGAAAAGAAGTAATCCACAAACCGATGATGCAATCGGCATTTGGTTTCCCCAGTGTAGCGGAGACCGCATCTTGAGCAGCGAATACAGTATACTAAATTGCAATAATTAAAAGTAAATCACTGTCTCACCTGGGAGGAGTGTTTGGGGCCCTGGACAGTGGGAAAGGGGGAGGTGAAATGGCAGGTGTTGTATCTCATGCGTTTGCACGGGAAGTTGCCGTGGGGAGGGGAGTGGCTGTTGTGGGTGATTGAGGAGTGGACCAGGGTGTTGTGGAGGGAGCGTTTCCTTCGGAATGCTGAAAGGGGAAGGGGGGGATATACATAATATTTACTATTCGCTTCTCGCTGCTTTTAGTGTTTGTTGGAAGGAACTTTGTTCAGTTACTAATTCTACAAACCATGTTACACTGTAATATTATTCTTGCTGTTTACCGTGGCAAACTCAATTATTAATGCTATACTCTGTTTCAAGTTGTTGCATCTTTGTTAATGCAAGAATTGTTATTTAGAAAGACTGGCACAGCCTCGCTGCTGTTGGTGTTCCTGGTAAGTCTCTGTGTTCAGCTATTAATTCTATCAATCATGATTAATTGTATTTCTCTCCTTGTCATTCACCATCCCATCCGCACTGCTGTCGACTATTGATTCTGAAGGTGATACAGTGTTACCAAGGCTCAATTGTTCTATTATCAACTGAAGAAAAGATATTTGACGAGACTATTTGCTTAACGAATTTCATTCTGCTATCTAAATTGAACATCAGACGAATGTTGTCTTGGTTGAGGAGACTATTCACCTGATGGCGAAAGATCGTCGATCAGAAACGTTCACTCTCGTTCTCTCCCTCTTCACAGACGCTGTCTGACCTGCTGAGTATTTTTTAGATCTTCTGTTCGTAATTCAGATTTCCAGCATCTGCAGTAATTTGCTTTTAATTTCACCGATTGCTCGATATGGTTATGGCACAGAGTCACAAGAAGAAATCCTGGAAGATCACAAGCACATCTTTAAATGTCTGAAATATCCGCGAATAATTCAGTTGCAGTAAGTGTCTCATTTCCCACCATCTCCAGTGCTTCATTAGTGGCACTGCTTCTGATGGTTAGAAAAGGATTTCAAGGATAATTTACATTTTCAAAAAACTTTCTGTCATACATATTTCAATGCGTTCATTTCCAATCTTTGTTTTGAATTTACAATTGGAGCCCATGCCCACCTGTGACAGTTCAGTGGATCTCTCAGTGAGACCCAAAGGGATTCCCTATTGCCTCCTGCTGTACAGCAGGATTAACAATCCCAGCTGATTGTAACTGAAGTACTGAGGATAAGAAAATCCTTTCATATTTTTTCGACTAATATTCTCTGCACGAGTTGGGAACCAACAGGTGAAAAAGTAAAATGATAAATCGCTTCCATTTGTGTTCAGATATTTCAGAAAAATACTCTGCAGCACTTTGCCTGTTGGATAGGTCGCATGATTATGATGCAAATAAATGCATTTAATGGTATATTACCTGATCAAATATAACTATTTATTTTAACTTAGAGTCCATTCTTTCCAATGTTATTTGGAAAACCTTCTTTTCACTGAGCTACAATTTGGGTATCACAACAAAACTGCAGAAAGCTCAATCTTCAAAACACTCCTTACAGCCCAGTTATCTTTGTAACTGCAGTGCACTTGTATTAATTATCTTAGCATTTGCATTTTACAGCCGTACATTTTATATACAATTGCCTGTTATTATTGGACACCAAGATTGCAGATTCTGTATTTTGTCGTTGCATTCATTTTCAGTTCTAACTAAAAATGGATAATCTAAACAGGACTAAGAATCCAAGCAGAATTTCCCCCTCCCTAACACAGGGGCACAGAAGCTAATAGCACCGCTCCAATGCTGAATGATCCCAGGACATGAAGCCTTCCAGAGAGGTTCTGGTCCTTTGTGTCCCTGGTACCTCGGGCAGCGCATCTGTCTGCTGGGCTAAAGGTAGATTTGTCATTTAATCTCTCATTGATCAAATATCTGTTACTTTCCTGTTGTATGTATCCTCGTTTTGCTTCTTAATTCCTAATGTGTTCACGATTATTTTTACAATACACCCTGTTTACAGTTCCACAGGTAATAAGATTAGATTGTATCATGAATGTCGCTATTGAGTTGCAGATTTCTCACCGAATTCCCTCAAACTGCTGTTCTTGCTCTCAGCATGTTATATAATGTCCCTCTTTATTTCCCTTCCTCACAGTGAACTTAGTGACGATTGTGATCCTGTCCCGGGGAAAGTGCGGTCTATCCAAATGTGTCACTCGCTACCTGGTGGCCATGGCAGCGGCAGATCTACTGGTCATTATCTTCGACCTGATACTGAGGCAGATTCCGATTGTTTATAGGGAACAGTTTGATTTCGTGTGGTCAATCCGCGTGTGTAATATCCACGCCATCCTGCTTTATGCAGCCACAGACTGTTCTGTCTGGTTCACCCTCACTTTCACCTTTGATCGATTTGTGGCGATTTGTCGCCAGAAGCTGAAAACGAAATATTGCACTGAGAAAACGGCGGCTGTGGTTCTGGGAACAGTGACTGTGCTGAGCGGTTCAAAGAACATTTTCTGGTATTTTATGTTCACAGATCAATATTCGCTTCAGAACAGCCCCTGGTTTTGTGAAGTGACAGTGGATGTTGAGAATTCACGAGTCTGGGGAACAATCGAGCTCCTTCATTATGTTCTCAACCCGGGGATCCCATTTGTAGTGATTTTGCTGCTCAATGCTGCCACTGTCAGACACATTTTAGTGTCCAGCAGAGCCCGCAGGAGACTCCGGGGTCCCAGCAGTGGGGAGAGTCCCAGAGACCCAGAGATGGAGAGCCGCAGGAAATCCATCATGTTACTGCTTGTTATCTCCGGCAATTTCATCCTGTTATGGGCAACGTTTATGGTGTATTATATATGGTTCCGGATGCTGGTTTTGAATGCTGTGTCTTTATATTCACCTGAATATTTACTAGAATTGGGATTGATGCTGCAGATGCTGAGTTGCTGCACAAACACTGGGATTTATGCTGTCACCCAGACTAAGTTCAGAGAGCAGTTGAAGAATGTGGGAAAGCATTCCTTTAGTATGATTTTGACATTCATTAAAGGATGATCTGAAGAGGGGAATTTGTAGCCTGAGAGATCCCTGGGCCTGATATTGTGGCGAGCCGCTCCACCCGCGGTGGGGAAATTTAAATAACAAAGATGGCATACACGGCACACTGCACAAACATGGCGGCCCCGATGCCCTGAACAAAGTTGGATGCTCCATTGCCCCGCACCGAGATAGCGAAACCTATGACCCTCAGATATATGGAGCTCCCGCCGCCCCAGAGAAAGAAAGCAACCCTGGTGCACCGCACAAAGATTGCGGCTCTGGCATCCCTAACCAAGATGGCAGCGCTGGAGTCCAGCACAATGATGGTGGCTCTAGCACCCCAACACAAAAGGCAGCGCTGGAATCCAGCAAAATAATGGCGGCTCCGGTGCCACTAAAAAAAATGCCGGCTCTCGTGTACCGGTTAAAGATGGCGGCCCTGGTGGCACTTACAAAGATGGCGGCTCTAGCGGGACCCACAAATATGGTGTCGCTGGAGCCCCAAACAAAGCTGGCGGTTCAGGTGCCCTGCACGAAGATTGCATCCACTGCACCCCACACATGGATGGCGGCTCTCTCTCTCGGTCGGGGACTTACCCCGCGGACCGCTTGCCACCACTGAGAGTGCCCCTTTCCCAGAAGCGAGGCCGGTGACTGGCAGCGGTAGGCGTGTGTCCGGACGCCAGCAAAAGCGTGAGGCCTGGTTATACTGGGAGCAGGCGTGCGGGAGGTGAGGGGAGCAGCCAGGCCCGGGGAGGAGGAGTCATGGCACCAGGAGAGTATATAACAGTATAAAATTTTACAAATGTTTATAACTCTTTATAAATCACTAGCTGGGGAGCCCCGCGTTGCGAGGGCAATTTTGGGGCGCTTGGTCTCGCTGCCCCTGTGTGTCCCCCCTCTCCCTGTCATGTCCTCTCCCTCTCCCTGTCATGTCCTCTCCCTGTCCTATCCCTCCCTCCCCTCCCCTGCTCTCCCTCCCTCCCCTCCCCTCCTCTCCCTCCCTCCACTCCCCCCCTCTCCCTCCCTCCCCTCCACCTCTCCCCTCCCCTGTCTCCCTCCCTCCCCCACCCCCACACCTACCCTCCCCCACCCCCTCCTCTCCCCCACCTCCCCCACCCCTCCCCCACCTCCCCCCACTCCCTCCCCTCCCCCACTCCCCTCTGGCCCTCTCTCCGGCGCCTCCCCCTGCCTAGCGCCTGAGGTCCGGAGCTGAGGTCCCCCGCGTATCGCGCGGCTGATGGACGGCAGCTGTGGGCGGGCGGGCGGGCGGCGCATGCGCGGTCAGTGGGGGCGGCGCATGCGCGGTCAGTGCGGGTGGCGCATGCGCGGTCAGTGCGGACGGCGCATGCGCGGTCAGTGTGGGCGGCGCGAGCGCCCCGCGATTTCCCGAGGCTCGCCCCCCCCCCGCGATTTCGCGAGGCTCTTCCCCCCCCGCGATTTCCCGAGGCTCTCCCCCACCTGCGATTTCCCGAGGCTCTCCCCTCCCCCGCGATTTCCCGAGGCTCTCCCCCCCCGCGATTTCCCGAGGCTCTCCCCCCCCGCGATTTCCCGAGGCTCTCCCCCCCCCGCGATTTCCCGAGGCTCTCCCCCCCCCTATTAAATTGTTATTTAATTCCCTGACACATCATTAAAATATTTACCTTAGTTCCCTAACACACAGAAAGTGTGGGGGAAAAAATTGTGAAATATCAAGATGACGGCCACTCACCTCGGTTCAGAAGGATAAGGCCCGCCCACACACGCACCGATTGGTCGACCGGTCAGGTCACCGAAGCGTAGGATTGGTCAATCGTCGAGTCACTTGACACTCAACTGTAGGAAGGAACCCGCCGTCCGATTGGTGGACCTCGACGTCACACGGTCGCTAATGAGATGCTAATGAGTGGAACGCTGAACGTTTTTGGGATACCGCGGGCGGGATTTTTGTCCGGCCGAAACGTAAATATGCCTATGACCGGTCCGGAATCGCAAGCTTTCTTTTGAGGCGACGCGCGCGTCGGTACGCTCTGTAACTTTCAAACGTATAGAGAACGGACAGACAGACAGACATCGGGACAGACAGACAGAAGAGCCGCTTTATATATATAGACTAGCTGGGGATCCCCCGCGTTGCGAGGGCAATTTTGGGGAATGTGGGCATTTTTGGGGCGCTTGGTCTCCCTGCCCCTGTGTGCCCCCCCTCTCCCTGTCCTGTCCTCTCCCTGTCCTATCCCTCCCTCCCCTCCCCTCCCCTGTCTCCCTCCCTCCCCTCGCCCACCCCCACTCCCCTCTGTCCCTCTTTCCGGCCCATCCCCCTGCATAGCGCCTGAGGTCCGGAGCTGAGGTCCCCCACTTATCGCGCTGCTGATGGACGGCCGCTGTGGGCGGGCGGCCAGCGCATGTGCGGTCAGTGCGGCCGGCACAAGCCCCCCGCGATTTCCCGAGGCTCGCCCCCCCCGCGATTTCCCGAGGCTCTCCCCCCGCGATTTCCCGAGGCTCTCCTCCACCCACCCCGCGATTTCCCGAGGCTCTCCCCCCCGCAATTTCCCGAGGCTCTCCCACCCCGCGATTTCCCGAGGCTCTCTCCCCCCCCACGATATCCCGAGGCTCTCCCCCCCGCCGTGATTTCCCGAGGCTCTCCCCCCCCCTATTAAATTATTATTTAATTCCCTAACACATCATTAAAATATTTACCTTAGTTCCCGAACACACAGAAAGTGTGGGGGAAACAATTGTGAAAAATCAAGATGGCGGCCACTCACCTCGGTTCAGATGGATAAGGCCCGCCCACACACGCACCGATTGGTCGACCGGTCAGGTCACCGAAGCGTAGGATTGGTCAATCGTCGAGTCACTCGACACTCAACTGTAGGAAGGAGCCCGACGTCACACAGTCGCTAATGAGATGCTAATGAGCGGAATGCTGAACGTTTTTGGGATACCGCGGGCGGGATTTTTGTCCGGCCGAAACGTAAATACACCTATGACTGGCCCGGAATCGCAAGCTTTCTTTTGAGGCGACGCGCGCGTCGGTACGCTCTGTAACTTCCAAACGTATAGAGACCGGGCAGATATCGGGGCAGACAGAAGAGCCGCTTTATATATATAGATTATGACAATTATTTAAACATTATAAGCCTTTGCAAATCATTAAATACCTTAATATAACATTATAATCCTTTATAAATCATTATGAACATTAATATAACATTGTAACCCATTATACATCATTATGACAATTGCTAAAACATTGTAACCCTTTATAAATCAAGATGAACATTAATAAATTAAAACCCTTTATATATCATTGTGAACATTAATAAAACATTATGATACTTTTTAAATAAATATGATCATTAATAAAACATTATAACCCTTTATAAATTATTGTGACCATTAATAAAACATTATAACTCTTGTGGAGGAGCCACAAGAGACTCAGTGTACTTTAGTATAATCCCCTTAATTGTATTGTCGTGCAGCCGGGGACTGCACCTTTAAACTCATTGTTCCCTTTACAGTGTGTGTTTGCCTTTATCCTGCGTGGTGACGTCATGGCGCCTATCACGTGACCGCCAGTGGCTCGAAGAACGTGGGGACGTCATGACGTCACCTTACAGAGCTTTCCAGCAGTCTTCGACTATCTGGCAACTTGAACGAACGTGTTTTGATTTCCTCCATGTTACATCCAGCAAACTTCGTTGTTAAATTCCACTCTTTTAATCCATCTAGTTGAGCTGAATTATTTAGTTATGAACCTCCGTTCCTGCATTGGTTACCCCGATCTCGTCGAACAAACTTCAAAGAGAATTCAACATGAGCACAAATGCCTTCGCCCTCAAATTGCCTCAGTTCTGGGAGCAGCAACCAGAAGCTTGGTTCCTACAGCTGGAAGCACAGTTTCACCTGCGGGAAATCGTAGCAGATTTGACCCGTTATTTTTACATGGTCTCCGCTCTCGATAGCACCACGGCCCCGAGGGTCGTCAGCCTACTGACCAGTCCACCAGACGAGGGCGAGTATGAAGCCAGCAAAGCTCTTTTACTGCAAATATTTGGCCTTAACAAATCAGAGCGCGCACGCAGGCTCATTGCCATTCCAGGCATCGGGGACTCAAAGCCTTCGGAATTAATTAGCCAAATGCTCACCCTACTTGGTTCGGAAGACCGATGTTTTTTATTCCGAGAACTTTTCCTCTGCCAGCTACCGGACGCAGTGCAGACAGTCTTGGCCAGCTCTGAGATCACCGACTGTGTTAAGCTCGTGGCAGAGGCAGCCACATTTTTACAGACTCACAGCAGTGCTGTGCAGCCACGAGGCGACCTGCTCCTGCGCGTGCGAAGCCCAGCCCTCCTCCAGCAGGCTGGTGCACGTACCACGCCCGTTTTGGCGCCAAAGCTCGATGCTGCAAGCCTCCCTGCAGTTTCTCCCCCCAAAAAAATCCTTTAGCAAGCCATCGCCCTTCAAAAAGGACGACAACCCTCAAAAGCGCGTTCGATTTACCATGCGGTCGTTTCAACGGGCAAATTACTTTATGTTGCGGATTCCACAACGGGGAGGCGATTCCTCTGCGAGACTGGGTCCCGGTGCAGCATTTTGCCAGCTTCCAGGCTGGAACTACAATCCGGCGGCCGCAGCCCTGCATTCGAGGCAGCCAATGGTGCAGCGATTCACACTTCTGGGAAACGGATGTTTAACGTTACTTTCGGTGGTCAGCAGTTCGTCTGGCAATTTATCACTGCCAAAGTGTCACAGGCCATAATAGGAGCCGACTTCTTTTGTGCAAATGGTTTTCTATTCGAAGTCAAAAACTGCCGACTTATTCACATGTCCACTTACCGTGTGGTGCCCTGCCACCGCAGCACCGCCGTGTCCTGGTCGGTCGCCTGTGCAGTTCCCGTTCAAGACGGGTTTACACGCCTACTCAGCGAGTTTCCAGAGCAGAGCTCACCCGACCTACCTTCTCGGCAGCAGTCACGAAACATGGTGTGGCACACCATATCACCATGAATGGATCACCGGTTTACGCCCGGGCGCGCAGGTTAGAACCCAGTAAACTCGCGGCGGCTAAAACTGAATTACAAACAATGGAGCACCTCGGGATCGGCCGATGCTCCGACAGTCCTTGGTCCTCTCCACTGCATATCGTCCCCAAACCAGGTGGAGGGTGGTGGCCTTGCCATGATTACAGACGACTAAACGATGCCACGACTCCTGACAGGTATCCCATACCTCATATCCAGGATTTCTCAGCGCATCTCGCTGGAAACTCAATATTTTCAAAGGTGGATCTCGTCCGCGGGTATCACCAGGTCACGGTGCACCCCCAAGATGTTCCCAAGATGGTGGTCACCACACCTTTTGGACTTTTCGAATTTCTCTGAATGCCTTTCGGGTTAAAAATGCAGCGCAGGCTTTCCAGCGGCTCATGGACTCTGTTTTACGGGATTTGCCTTTCCTTTTCGTATATCTGAACGATATACTTTTCGCTAGCAAGAACCCCAAGGAACACTTGTTACATCTACGCCAGCTCTTCACTCGGTTAAGCCAGCATGGCCTCATTGTAAACCCGGCCAAATGCCAATTCAGTCTCAACAGCATCAATTTCCTGGGGCACAGGATAACATCGGACGGCGCCTTTCCACAAGCCACCAAGGTCGAGGTTGTTACAGCTTTTCCACGTCCCCGCGCAGTTAAGTCCATGCAGGAATTTCTGGGGATGGTTAATTTTTACCATCATTTTGTCTCCAAGGCATCGCAATTGATCCAACCGCTGCACGAAGCACTGAAAGGGAAATCTGGCAAAGAACTCATCAACTGGACTCCCCAGATGGACCAGGCCTTCCTGGATACCAAAGCAGCAGTGGCAGATTCAACCATGCTGGCACAGCTGATGCCAGGTGCAACCATCGCTCTCACAACAGATGCTTCGGACTATGCCATTGGAGTGGTGCAGGAGCAGTGGGTAGACAGGACTTGGCAGCCGCTGGCCTTTTTCAGCCGCCAACTAGGCAAGAAGCAAGAACGAACGCACGTACGTTCGATAGGGAGTTGCTCACACTGTTTTTGGCTATTCAGCATTTTTGCTTTCTGCTTTAAGGACGCCCATTCACCGCGTTTGTGGACCACAAACCACTCACGTTTGCCATGGCCAAAACGTCTGAACCTTGGGCAGCACAGCAACAGCGCCACCTCACCTTCATTTCGGAATTCATCACCGATCTACGACAAGTCTCGGGCAAGTACAATCTCGTGGCCGATTGCCTCTCCCGCACTCCTGTCCTGGCAGTTAACCTGGGCGTCGATTTCGCTGGCTTAGCGGAAGAGCAGTTGGCTGACCCCAAAGTTCAATTGTACCGGACCATGCATTCAAGTTGGCAAGTCGCTGATGCTCAGTTCCACTCAGCATGAACCAACCTTTTGTGCGACAGGTCCATGCGAGTGCCTCGTCCCATAGTGCCGGTCGAGTGGTGCAAGAAAGTCTTTTGGGCGATACACGGGTTGTTGCACCCAGGGATGTGAGCTTCGCAACGTCTCATGTCCCGCAAGTTCATGTGGAAGGGCATACACATAGATGTCCGAGATTGGACAAACAATTTTATTGATTGTCAAAAAGCGAAAGTCAACCAGCATGTTAGAGCCCCTTTTGCTGAGTTTCCTTTACCAGAGCGACGATTTGTCCCCGTGCATGTGGATCCAGTGGGTCCTCTCCTCGGTTCACGGGGTTTCATGTATAGCCTCACAATAGTGGACCGCACCACCAGGTGGCCAGAGGCGATTCCGTTGGTTGCTATCACTACAGCTGCTATTGCCAGGGCATTCCTGTCGTCATGGGTCGCTCGCTTCGGCGTCCCATCCGACATAACATCGGACTGAGGTCCACAATTAACTTCCGAATTATGGAACGCCGTTGCACGCGGCTTAGGTACCAAGCTACACCATACCACCTCCTACCATCCGCAGGCAAATGGCCTGTGCGAAATGTTCCATCGGTCGCTTAAGGCATCCCTTCATGCCAGCCTGCGCGGATCCAACTGGGTAGACAGATTGCCTTGGGTGATGCTAGAGCTAAGGACGGCTCCCAAGGCAGACCTTCAGTCTTCATCAGCTGAGTTAGTTTATGGGCAAACCTTGATTGTCCCTGGTGACTTCCTGCCTCTGCACAGAACCGTGGTCTGCAACTCAGCAGCTTACCCAGCATCGTGAGGTGGCCAAGAACTTCCTGCCCATTCTGACCTCGCATCATGGCTTACAGAGGCCTCGCGTTCCTGCGGAACTCATGTCCGACGATTATGTCTTCATCAGGCACGACGCACACAAGACCCAATTAAACCACCATACGCCGGCTCATTTCGTGTCATTTCTGCCGGTGAGAAATATTTCACCGTCGACGAAGGAGGCAGACCAAACACCATCTCCATCGACCGTCTGAAAGCTGCTCACCTCGATCGCACTGACACAATAGTGCCTGCCCAGCCACCTCGCTGAGGACGACCGCCGTTGCACGCCGATTCATCATTACAACAGCCAGCCGTTGAACCGCCTACAGATGCCTCATCATCGTTTTCGCAGTCAGACACTGCATTCGCCGCACCTGACATGCCGCAACAACCACAGCCAGGCTCCATGCTGTCTCCCGACGTTCCAATTCCACTGCCCGAGGGTCGTCGACGTTAGGTGAGAACCATCAAGCCCCCTGTTCGTTTGACACTGGCCATTAACGGGGATTCTGCGGGGGGCGCCTGTGGAGGAGCCACAAGAGACTCAGTGTACTTTAGTTTTATCCCCTTAATTGTATTATCGTGCTGCCAGGGACTGCACCTTTAAACTGATTGTTACCTTTACAGTGTGTGTTTGCCTTTAACCTGCGTGGTGATGTCATGACGCCGATCACATGACCGCCAGTGGAGCGAAGAACGTGGGGACGTCATGACGTCAGCTTAGAGAACTTTCCAGCAGTCTTCGACTACCTGGCATCTTGAACGAACGTGTTGTGATTTCCTCCTTGTAACATCCAGCAAACTTCGCTGTTATTTAATTCCAGTCTGTTAAAACATCGAGTTGAGCTGAATTATTTGGTTAGGATTATTACACTTTATAAGGCATTATGGCCATTACTAAAACATTATAACGCTCAATACAACATTATAAACCTTTATACTTCGTTATGACCATTAATAAAACATTTTTTTGAAGGCGAGCATCATTGGCGAGGCCAGCATTTATTGTCCTTTTAGAGTTAATAGGCAACTACATTGCTGTGCAACAGGAATGGGGAAGGATGGCATATTTAGTTCCCTGAAGTACATTTGTGAACCAGATGTGGTTTTATGAAAATCCGGTAGTTTCATGGTCAACATTACTGACACTAACTTTTAATTCAACATTTGTTTAAATAAATGAATATAAATTCCCCAGCTGGTGAGATCAAAACTGCAGGCATCTGCTTTACAATCTAGCAAAATAACCATTATCCTACCGTACCCTTCAAATATATTGCTATTCCTTCATCGTCACTGTGTCAAAAGCATGAAATTCCTTCTGTAACGGTATTGAGGGAGCATCTTCATCACACGGACTGCAGTGGCTCAAGATGAAGGCCCACCATTTTCTCACGGATAACTAGGGATGGACAAGTAATACCGGCCTTGAGAGTGACCCGCATATACAGAGAACAAATAAATATAAATAATGAAGTGGGAATAAAATCACTGATTTGGAAATTCACTGATTGACCCAGGTGAGACCTGTGATCAGAGCGGGGCATCATATTCCGCCAAACAGATTGTCAACACAATTCTCTGGTTTTATTATTGATACTACTCACACCTTCCCAAATTCCCTATAGCACAGTGTTACCATGAGGAGTATGGGGAATATCAAACTGCCACAGTGAGGGACATGGGGTATATAAGATTGCTACTTTGAGGGGTGTGGGGTGTAACAGAATTACAGTGATTGGTGTGGGGTGTAAAAGTCCAGAATGTGGCATCGATCAGAGTGTTACAGTGAGGAGTGTGAGGTATATCAAACTTACAGTGAGGGATATGTGGTATATCAGTTGTTACCGTGAGGGTTATGGACATATCAGAGTGTTACATAGAAACATACAAAAATAGAAGATAGGAACAGGAGAAGGCCATTTGGCCCCGCGAGCCTGACCCCCCATTCAATGCGATCATGTCTGATCATCCAAATTCAGTCCCCGGCCCCTGCATTCTCCCCATACCCTTTGATCCCTTTAGCCTTGAGAAATATATCCAACTCATTCATGAATATATTTAATTAAATGGCCTCTACTGCCTTCTGTGGTAGAGAATTCCATAGGTTCACCACTCTCTGGGTGAAGAAATTCCTCCTCATTACTGTCCTAAACGGACTACCTCTTATCTTTGTACTGTGACCCCTGGTTCTGGACTCGCCGACAATCGGGAACATTCTTCCTGCATCTAGTCCGTCCAGTCCTGGCAGAATTTTACAAGTTTCAATAAGATCCCCTCTCATTCTTCTAAACTCCAGCGAGTACAAGCCCAATCGACCCAATCTCTCCTCATACGTCATTCCTGCCAGCCCAGGTATCAACCTGGTGAATCTTCGCTGAACTCCTTCCATGGCAAGAACATCCTTCCTCGATAAGGCGACCAAAACTGCACACAATATTCAAGATATGGTCTCACCAAGGCCCTGTACAACTGCAGCAAGACATCCTTATTCCTGTACTCAAACCCTCTCGCTGTGAAGTCCAACATAGCATTTGCCTTCTTAACCGCCTGCTGCACCTGCATGCCCACCTTCAGCGACTGGTTCACAAGGACACCCAGGTCTCGTTGTACTTCCCCTTCTCCCAAACTATCGCCATACAGATAATAATCTGCCTTCATGTTTTTGCTACCAAAGTGGATAACCTCACATTTATCCACGTTATATTGCATCTGCATTGTTTCTGCCCAATCACCCAAACTGTCCAAATCATCCTGGAGTTTCTCGCCATCCTCCTCACAGCACACACGCCCACCCAGCTTTGTGTCATCTGCAAATCTGGAGATATTACATCTAGTTCCCTTGTCTAGATTATTAATATATATTGTGAATAAAAGGGGTGCAAGGACCGATCCCTGCGGTAGCCCACTAGTCACTGCCTGCCAGTTGGAAAAAGACCCGTTTATTCCAACACTTTGCTTTCTGTCTGCCAACCAGTTCTCTATCCAAGTCAGTACCTTGCCCACAATCCCATGTGGGTTAAATTTACACGCTAATCTCTTATGCGGGATCTAATCAAAAGCCTTCTGAAAGTCCAAATACAGCACATCCACTGGTTCTCCCTTATCTATAATACCAGTAACATCCTCAAAAAATTCCAGTAGGTTATTCAAACACGATTTACCCTTTGTAAATTCATGTTGACTTTGTCCGATCCTGTCACTGTTTTCCAAGTGCTCTGCTATTACATCTTTTAGGATGGGCTCTGGCATTTTCCCCACTAGCGATGTCAGGCTTACCAGTCTGTAATTCCCCGTTTTCTCCCTACCACCTTTTTTGAATCGTGGGGTAACATTAGCTGCCCTCCAATCCATGGGTACTGTTCCAGATTCCATCGAATGTTGGAAGATGATCTGCAATGCATCTACTATTTTTAGGGCCACTTTCTTAAGTACACTAGGATGTAGATTATCAGGCACTGGGGATTTATCGGCCGTCAATCCCATCAATTTCCTTAACACCATTTCCCTACAAATAGTGATATCTTTCAGTTCCTCCCTTTCATCAGACCCTATGTTCCCCGACATTTCGGGGTGGTTATTTGTGTCCTCCTTTGTGAAGACAGAAGCAAAATATGTATTTAATTGTTATAACATTTCTTTGTTCCCCATTATAAATTCCCCTGATTTTGACTGCAAGGGACCTACGCTTGACTTTCCAATCTTTTTCTCTTCACATATATATAAAAGCTTTTACTGTCAGTTTTTATGTTCCCAGCTAGCTTACTCTTGTTGCAGCTGCCGCGGAACACGAATGGAGGCCGAACCGATCTGAGGAACACATGGCTTTTATTACATTCTCTTGAGAGATGGCTGCCCCAGCTCCTCTCTCTGCTAAACCCGAAAAACGACCGAGGGCGACACCCACGCTTTTGAGTACACACTGACGGCGACGCCCGCTCCTTTGTCATGCCTTAAAGGCAGCATGCTTCTTAAAGGCAAGGTGCCCGATTTATTGTGCATGGACAGAAAAGTGGATTTCGCCCATTTAGGTGGCGATCCGCCACACAGCTCCCCCCAGAATCCGCTTAGGAGTTGTGGACGAGATGGTGTGGTGGTCTGATGGGCCGGCCGGAGCGGCTCTTGTAGGAGGCCGGTTGACGTGGAACGGCCGGGCGTGCAGCAGCCAGGTGTACTGGCTTGAGGGCAGGTCGGCCGCATGGCGGTGGACGAGCTACTGGGACCTGCTCACCGGGCTCCGAGTGTGCTGGCTTGAGTCGGTCAACCGACACTTTTTCAGTCCTGTCGCAACTTGTAGGTCGAAAGATTTGTCCCCAGCCTGTAGCACTTTGTAGGGCCCGTCGTACGGGGGTTGAAGGGGTCCGCGGTGGGCATCGTGCCGGATGAAAATGAACCGTGCCTGGTGCAGGCTTAGCGGGACGTGTGAGGTGGATTCGCCATGCCGGGCAATGGGCACCGGGGCGAACTGTAGCGCCGGTGAGGCGAAGTCGTGGCGTTGCTGTTCAGCTGACCAGGGTGTCGTGGCGGTGGGCAGGAACTCACCGGGTACGCACAGCGGCTGGCCGTACATGAGCTCTGCTGCCGATGCATGGAGGTCTTCTTTAACCGCGGAGCGCAGGCCGAGGAGGACCCACGGGAGTCGGTCGGTCCAGGCACCGTCCTGGAGGCTGGCTCGAAGAGATGCCTTCAAGGATCTGTGGAACCGCTCACACAGTCCTTTGGCTTGGGGGTGGTACGCTGTGGTGAGGTGAATGGTCACCCCGAGATTGCGTGTGATGGCGGTCCAGAGTTCAGAGGTAAATTGCGGACCTCTGTCCGACGTCATGTCAGAGGGGACGCCGAACCGTGCGACCCAGGTGCTGACGAAGGCTCTGGCGATGTCGGCGGTGGTGGTAGAGGTCAGTGGAATTGCATCGGGCCAGCACGTGGTGCGGTCGACGATCGTCAGCAAGTGCATGTGGCCTTGCGACGGCGGCAGGGGCCCGATGATGTCCACGTGGATGTGGTCGAATCTACGTGAAGGGACGGTGAACTCCTCGAGGGGTGCTTTCGTGTGTTGCTGCACCTTGGCCTGTTGGCAGGCTAGGCAGGAATTGGCCCAAGTACGCGCATCCTTGCGAAGGCCACGCCAGACAAAGCGGTTGGCTACCAATTTGATGGATGCGCGGGCGCCGTGGTGGGAGAGCTTGTGGAGAATCTCGAATACCCGGCGGCGCCAGGACGCTGGGACGATGGGCCGAGGTTGAGATAGGGATATGTCGCACTTGACCGTGACTGCGGTTGGGCCGCAGGCGACGTCGGCCAGGCGTAGCCCTGGTAGATTGGTAGGTGCGGAGAGCAGATCAGGGTCCGTGAGCTGGTCTGCTACGAGCTGAGCATAGTCCACTGCCAGGTGTGTGGCATGGATGGCGGGGCGGGAGAGGCAGTCGGCTACCACGTTGCCTCGGCTGGAGACGTGTTGGATGTCCGTGGTGAGCTCAGACACTGCCGCGAGCTGGCGCTGCTGCCTGGCGGACCAGGGGTCGGTTGTCTTTGCCATTGCGAATGTCAGGGGTTTGTGGTCGACAAACGCAGTGAAGGAGTGGCCCTCCAGCAAAAACCGAAAATGGCGGACCGCCAGGTACAGCGCGAGGAGCTCGCAGTCGAAGGTGCTGTACTTGACCTCCGGGGTGCGTAGTTGGTGGCTGAAGAAGGCAAGTGGTTGCCAGGCGCCATCGACCCACTGCTCGTACACTGCGCCGACCGCGTGGTCGGAGGTGTCCGTGGTGAGCGCTACTCTGGCATTGGGCCGTGGGTGCGCGAGCAGGGTGGCGTCAGCGAGCGCGGTCTTGGTGGAGTTGAAGGCGGCTGATACGTCTGCCGTCCATTCAACCGCCATCTTGCCACTCCTGCCCCGGAGGGCTTCATACAGAGGCCTCATGAGGGATGCCGCTTTGGGGATGAAGCGGTTGTAGAAATTCACCATCCCGAGGAACTCCTGCAGTGCTTTGATGGTGGTGGGGTGGGGAAATTGCTGGACGGCCTGCACCTTGGTGGGCAGGGAAATGGCCCCAGCATGGGTGATGTGGTGGCCGAGGAAGTCGATCTTGTCCAGGCCGAACTGGCACTTGGCTGGGCTGAGGATGAGCCCGTGGTCGCTGAGGCACCCGAACAGGATGCGAAGGTATTCGAGGTGTTGCTGCTTGGAGGAACTGGCTACCAGGATGTCGTCCAGGTAGACGAACAGGAACTTCAGGTCCCGAAGGACCGAGTCCATGAGCCGTTGGAATGCCTGGGCCGCATTTTTGAGGCCGAAGGGCATCCGCAGGAACTCGAAAAGCCCGAAGGGGGTGATTACGGCCGTCTTGGGGACGTCCGCGGGGTGGACGGGGACTTGGTGGTAGCCGCGCACCAGGTCGACTTTGGAAAAGACTGAGCGGCCGGCCAGTCTAGCCGAGAAGTCCTGAATGTGCGGCACGGGATTCCGATCAAGGGTGGTGGCATCATTGAGGTGGCGGTAATCCCCACAGGGGCGCCAACCCCCGCCTGGTTTGGGGGCGATGTGGAGTGGGGAGGCCCAGGGAATGTTGGAGCGGCGGATGATGCGGAGCTGTTCCATAGTGGCAAACCCGGCCCGCGCGATCTCCAGTTTGGCCGGGTCCAACCTGCGGGCGTGGGCGTACACTGGGGGGCCTGTGGTGGGGATGAAGTGTTCCACCCCGTGTTTGGCGACCTCCACGGAGAAGGTCGGGTTGGTGAGGGCCGGGAATTCGGCCAGGAGTGCCGAGTAGTCATCCGTGGCCCGGGCGTGGCACTGTGATGCCATGTCAGTGGGTTGACGGGGGGCCATGGCACCCAGGATCACACACAGAATCACAGAATCCACAGTGCAGATAGAGGCCATTTCAGCCCATCGAGCCTGCACCGACACATATCCCATCCGATCCCTGTAACCCCACGTATTGTAATCCCCTAACACAAAGGGTCAATTTATCATAGCCAAATCAACCTAACCTGCACATCTTCGGACTGTGGGAGGAAACCGGAGCACCCGGAGGAAACCCACGCAGACACAGGGAGAATGTGCAAACTCCACACAGACAGTCGCCCGAGGCCAGATTTGAACCCGGGTCCCTGGTGCTGTGAGGCAACAGTTCTAACCACTATGCCACTGTGCCCCCCTTGGGGGACATGGTGTTCATGTCCACGAGGCGGTGTCGAGGGATGTCTACCAGTAGGCCGTGGGCGCACAGGAAGTCTGCGCCGATGAGAGGGGAGAGTACCTTGGCAGTGATGAACTCCCATCGATAGCGGCGACCAGCGAGGTCAAGGGTGACTGTGCGGGTGTTGTACGTCCGGATGTCCGAGCCGTTAACGGCAGCCAGCACCTGTCCTCGTTCGCCCTTTTGGATGTCGAGGGCGGAGGCCGGGATGATGCTGTGCTGATCTCCAGTGTCGCACAGGAACCGGCGGCCGGTTTTGTCATCCGTGATGTACAGCAGGGAGCCCACGTGGCCCGCGGCCATTGCGGGGGCTGGTACAGGTGCGGACTTGAAGGAGCAGGGAGGTGTGCGCCGTTGTGCCCTGGTGCTGAACCGTGCATGGTAGTAACAGTAGCCCGGGTTTGTGGGGCGCGAAGGCCCCGTGGGCCCCGTGGCTGGGCCTTGTGGCCGCGTGGTGGCCGGTGAGTGGCGCGCCCAAGCTGTGGCTGCCAGGTCCGGAGCGACATCGCGGCTGGAGTGTGCGGACAGCAGCTTGTCGTCCTCGTCGGCCAGGGCTTCTAGGTCCGTGAGGCCGGATGCCACGATCGCTGGGCAGATGCTGGGAGGTAGCTGGCGGATGAACAGCGTGCGGAAGAGGGACCCGGGTGGGCTCTTGTCTGGTGAGTTCTGCAGCACTATCCAGACCTACCGAGTGATGCGACGAGGTAGGCATACTTCGTCCCATCTGTGGTGATGTGTCGCAGCCGGAATCAGGACTCAGCTTGGAGGAACCAGGCTTCGGGCTGGTTTTCCCAAAACTCCGGCAGTTTCACGGAAGCGGCGTTTGTGTCCGCCATTGCAGTGCTCAGAATACGTTTTGAGCATCGGGGTCACCAATGTTGCGGCTGCCGCGGAACATGAATGGAGGCCGAACCGATCTGAGGAACACATGGCTTTTATTACATTCTCTTGAGAGATGGCTGCCCCAGCTCCTCTCTCTGCTAAACCCGAAAACCGACTGAGGGCGACACCCGCGCTTTTGAGTACACACTGAGGGCGATGCCTGCTCCTTTGTCATGCCTTAAAGGCAGCATGCTTCTTAAAGGCAAGGAGCCCGATTTATTGTCCATGGACAGAAAAGTGGATTGCGCCCGTTTAGGTGGCGATCTGCCACACTCTCATATTCTCTTTTCTCCTACTTAATTAATCCCTTTGTCCTCCTTTGTTGAATCCTAAGCTGCTCCCAATCCTCAGGTTTACTGCTTGTTTGGCCAATTTATTTGTCCAATCTTTGGATCTTATGCTATCCCTAATTTCCATTGCTGGCCACGGTTGAGTCACCTTTATTGTTTTGTTTTTATTCCAAACTGGGATGAACAAATTCTGTAGTTCATCCATGCGGTCTTTGAATGTTTGCCATAGCCTATCCAGCATCAACCCTATGAGTGACATTCCCCAATCAATCCTCCCCAACTCACACCTGAGACCATCATTGTTTCCTTTGTTTAAATTCAGGTCCCTAGTCTCTGAGTCAACAACTTCATTCTCAATCTTAATGAAGAATTCTATCATATTATGATCGCTCCGACCCAAGGGGCCTCGTACAACAAGATTGTTAATTAATCCTTTCTCATTACATAATACCCAGTCTAAGATGGCCTGATCTCTGGTTGGTTCCTCGACATATTGGTCCAGGAAACCATCCCGTAAACACTCCAGGAATTCTTCCTCAACAATATTGTAACTAATTTGTTTAGCTCAATTTATATGTGGATTAAAGTCACCCATGATGACTGCTGTGCCCTTATTGCACGCTTCTCTAATTTCCCTTTTAATGCCATCCCCAACCTCTGCATTACTGTTTGGATGTCTATATACCACTCCCACTAACGTTTTCTGCCCCTTGGTATTTCTCAGTTCTACACATACAGATTCCACATCATCAGAGCTAATATCCTTGCTTACAATTGTGTTGATCCCTTCTTTAACCAGCAATGCTGCCCCACCTCCATTTCTTTTTTGCCTATCTTTCCTGATTATTGAATACCCCTGGAGTTTAAGTTCCCAGCCTTGGCTAACCTGGAGCCATGTTTCCGTAATCCCAATCAAATCATAATCGTTTACCTCTATTTGCGCAGCTTATTCATCCACCTTATTACGAATGCTCCTCGCATTAAGGCACAGAGCCTTCAGGCTTGTTTTTTTTAACTCTCTTGGACCTTTTAGAATTATTATTTACTGCGGCCATGTTTGATTTACACAATTGATTTCTCTGACTACCACTTTTGTTTTTCTCCTTCCTATCATTTTCTTTTAGCCTTGTTTCCCTTTCCTCTGTCCCACTGCTCAGGTTCCCAACCCTCTGCCATTTTAGTTTAAACCCTGCCCCAGGGCACTAGCTAACACTCCCCCTAGGACATCGGTCTTGATACACCCTGAGGGCTGTGGGGTATATCAGAGTTTTACAGTGTGGAGGGTGGTGTATACCAGATAGTGGTAAAGTGATGGCATGAGTTTTTTTCATACTACAGTGAGCGGTGTGGCGAGTAACAGCCCAGTGTGTGGTATGCATCACAGTAATACAGTGAATGGGGTGGGGTATAGCAGAGTGTTATAGTGAGGGTTGTCGGGTACATCAATGAGTTACAGTGAAGAGAAGGGGGAATAAGAGTGTGTTACAGTGAGGGGTGCAGGGTATATCAGTGTTTTACAGCGAGAGATCTGGGGTATATCCGAGTGTTGCAGCGAGTCATGTGGGGTACAGCTGAGTATTAAAATCAGGGGTGTGGGTTATCTCATAGTGTTACAGTGAGGATGTGTGTTATAGCAGAGTGTTGCAGTGAGGGGAGTGAAATATATCACAGTATATTACAGAGTGGGGTGTGGGTTATATTAGAGTGTTAGATTGAGGGCTGTGGGGTGTAAGAGTGTCGCAGTGAGTGTTGTGGGGTGTAACATAGTTTTAAAGTGTGGGTTGTGTGCTCTGCAAGAGTTTAACATTGAGGGGTGTATCAGTCTGTTACAGTGGGCGGTATGGGGTATATCAGAGTGTTACTTTGTGGGGTGTGAAATATAACAGAGTGTGTTACAGTGATGGAGGTGTGGTATATAAGAGTGTAACATTGAGTGGTGTGTGATCTATCAGGGTTTTACAATGAGTGGGGTGGCGTATATCAGAATGTTACAGTGAGTGGTGTGGCATATATCAGAGTGTTACAGTACCGGGAATGAAGTATTTCACAGTGTGTTCCAGTAATGGAGGTGGAGTATATCAGAGTTTTACATTGAGGGAGCCGGAGTATACACGAGTGGTGCGAGGTAGATCAGTATTACGGTGAGAGGTTTGGGGTGTATCAAAGAATTACATTGGATGATGTGAGGTATATCAGTGTAAGAATGAGGTATGTGTTTTATTTCAGAGTGGTAGAGAGAGGGGTGTGGAGTATATCAGAGTGTGTTACAGAGATGGATGTGGAGAATATCAGAGTTTCAGTGACAGTGCCAGAGTATATCAGATTGGTACGAGTTATATCTTTATTATAGTGAGAGGTGTGAGTTATATCAGACGATTACAGATTGCAGAGGTGTATCAATGCTATAGTAATGGGTGTGTGGTATATCAATGTGTTACAGTGAGTGGTGTGGGGTATATCAAAGAATTACATTGGATGATGTGAGGTATATCAGTATTAGAATGAGGTATGTGTTTTATTTCAGAGTGGTAGAGAGAGGGGTGTGGAGTATATCAGAGTGTGTTACAGAGATGGATGTGGAGTATATCAGAGTTTCAGTGACAGTGCCAGAGTATATCAGATTGGTACGAGGTATATCTTTATTATAGTGAGAGGTGTGAGTTATATCAGACGATTACAGATTGCAGAGGTGTATCAATGCTATAGTAATGGGTGTGTGGTATATCAATGTGTTACAGTGAGTGGTGTGGGGTATATCAAAGTCTTACAGTGAGTGGTGTGGGGTATATCAGAATGTTACAGTGAGTGGTGTGAGTTATATCATAATGTTACAGTGTGGCTGTGTGTTATATCAGATTGTTACATTGAGGTGTGTGAAGTATATTATAGTATCTTACATTGTGGGGTAGTTCAGAGTGTTACAATGAGGGGTGTGGGGTATATCAGAGTGTAACAGCAAGCGGCGTGGTGTATATCAGAGTGTTTTACTGTGATTGACTTTGAGTATGTCAGAGTGTTACAGTGAGGGGGCCGGAGTATATCACAGTCTTGCGAGGTATATCAGTATTAACGTGAGGGGTGTGGAGTATATCAGAGAATTAGAGTGAAGGTGTTAGGTTACATCTGTGTTACAGTGAGGGGTGTGTGGTACATAAAACAGTGTGTGTTGTGGGTTATATCAGAGTTTTACAGGGAGGGGTGTGTGATATATCACAGAGTTACAGCGAGGGATGTGGGGTAAGGCGGAGAAATAGATTGCGTGGTTTGGGGTATATCTGTATGATTCTCAAAATTCCCACATCTCCCAAGTTATTATTAAGGGACCCTGAAGGACACGTTATTAAAAGGGGTACCCTAAAGGGAAAGGCTTTTGGACCTCATGGGTAAACCTGCAAGGTTAAAGCAGGACCCTGCAAACAACATGTCAAATTGAAAACTCAAAATTGACATGCCCGGGCCTGTGGGAGACAGCTTGATTTGTAATTTCATACCAGACAGCTAAAGGAGACAGAACACGCATTCTTCCCTTTAGAACAAATCAACCCAGGAAACGACTTCATCTTGCACAAACTTAAAGCCATCAAGACTATACATATATAATCGCTTACAATTAGAACTAGCAACCAAGCCAGGAAGATACCGATTTACATTATGCATAACAAACACCAAGACATTAAAAACCATTCAGCAACGGGACAACCGCCCAAAAACCAGTTAAGGTGAACGAATATAATCACCTTAATGAGCCCGCCAAAAATCAGTCAAAGAACTAACCCTGATTTGGCATGCAGATAACAAATTCAGAAAGAGTATAATTGTAGGCCCACTGGTAACCAAAGTGTGTGCGGCATTCGGGATCGAAACGACACCAGATGGGGCCAAGTGAAGCCAACAGGAAGGCTCACCCAACAGCACGGTGAGAGGGCATGGTGGAGCAGGCTCGAGCAAATAAAACTAGGCCGCAACTGCAGCCTTACCGACCACGAGGACTGCGGTAACAATAGGCCGGGTAAACCATAGCTTCAGCTCATTACCACTCCACAGGTAATGATCTAGGCCACCGCGGCCGAGTTGACACCGAAGACCGCCAACTGAACCCCAGCTGCAAAAAAAACTCGACGATCAGACCACCACCGGAATAACATACCCGGAAGTTTTCCACTCTACAAGCTAAAGTACCCAACAAAGACTTACTTCCCTATTGCCAACGAAGGAAAAAAGCTACTTACCCAGACAAATCCACAACCGCGCCATTACGCATCTGCGGACTGGACCCAACTGAAGTATCTTCGCAGATTCTAAGACTGGGACCACGTGGCAATGGCAAGCATCAAAGGACGCAAAGAGTGAACCCCAAAACCGCAACCGCTTAACTGACAGGATTCGAACTGTCAAGAAACCCCTAATGGTTAGCATAATCCTTGACCCCTTTTAGCACAGTTTAGTTAGTGGGACAAGGGTAGGGGAATTATTAATTAGATTTTCCCTCATTGTGCCGTGTGTTCCCCATTCTTAAATAAGTGTACTCTTGAATGTCTGTAACCATTCCAGTTTCTAAGTGTATAATTTTATTGTGACTCTAATAAAATACAGTTCTCCTTTACCAAACCAGTTGTCTACTCAAATTTGGTATCGCAATCTTTACCTCAGTCCGGAGTCTAGAGCCACAGAGTCGAACCTCTCAAAAATGGACAGGGTCAAAGCTGACGAAACACACACCACCCCCTACAGAAATGGCGACCACGGCAGGACTCCAGCAACACTGGTGCGATACAGTAGACACTGATTCAGATGAACAAACTGTAATGGAAGAGAGGATATCAAATTATGTCTTCGGTAAGGTGAATATAGCTCAGAAGTGGATCACTAATCTGTTAAAGGCTGGGCATCTGGTAGATGCTGCAGCTAAATGGATAGAAGGGAAGGATCAGAAGAAATTCATAGAAAAGGCAGTCTGGATGCTGTGCTTCAAGAAGCAGATCCAGCTTTTGTACAGGCTCGTTGAAGTACAGGCAGCCGAGATATGGGAGTCAGCGCTGGAAGTCCAAACAAGGACTTCAGCAGGGGAGAAGTTACTGGTAGCATTGCAAGCCCTGAGCCAGGAAAGGGTGCAGTTATTGGGGGAGCATAAGGCCAGGCAGGAGTATTTAGAGTGTCAGGTCACCGAGGCCAAGAACAATGAGCTGAAGTTGCAGGAAAAGAATGCCTGCCTATCAGGACAAGTAAGAGAGCAGGAGGAGAAAGTAAAAGACATATAGGCAGCCTATAAGTTAACGAGCGCACAGGGGTTTGAGGATGCAGATCATGGCCCCTGCAAGGAACAGATTGAGAATATGAGCCTTGCCCTAAGGAAGGCAAAGGGCATGGTGTGCCTCATAAGCCAGAAGGCAGCCCGTCCGATTTTACAGGGAACGAGGGAAGAGCGGTTCACACACCACGAATAGTGCCCAGGGACGATTCGGTTGAGGAGCAGGAGGACCCATGACCACCACCCGTAGCGCCAGGTATTAGCGAGAACTGGCAACAAGTGGGGATGGAGTTAGGGTAGAAGCAGCGGTGGAAAAACCCTTGCAAGAGAGGCAGGAACTGGGGCCGAGTTGCCCGGCCCGGTAGTAAGTGTTTGGCCCACCCGCTAATGGCTGGGAAGAGGGACCCCTCCAAAACCAGTTCGTAGTGCCCTACGGCACCCAAAACCTTAGTGCTATGGTAAGCTACATACCAAAGATCACAGAAAAAGTTGACCCCTCGGTCCAGTTCAGGGAAGTGGAGCAGGCAGCCAGCATCACTGAGTGCGATGATGCTGAGCAGAGCATAATGCTGCTGTTCTCCCTGGAGGATAAGCTCCTCCAGTCCATCTTCGACCAGTGTAAGAGTATGGGGAACTCAAGGAGGAAGTTCTTGAGGCCATGCGAATGAATGAGGGAAGTCCTGTCTCCCGAGTGGAGAAGACAGTGCAGATCGCAGGGGAAACACCGCCGGCTTTCGCAGGCAGGTTGTGGCCGGTGTATAGGATTCCCTGTACTGGTGCACCTAACCGGGCATTCCTGGACCGGGATCAGCTGGCCCACTGCCTCCGTTGCCTGGTGGCAAACAGCTTGCCACAGATCAGGGCCAAGGTGGAAGTTTGGTTTGTCCCTAAGAATCCTCTGACTGCCGAACTGATGGTGATCAGACAATTGACCCTAGCTTACAGGAATGGTAGGGGAACGATGCACAGCCACCTCAGGAGAACGTGCATGAAGTAAAACTGAACAGGGTATGAAGCAATGGCATTAGGAAGGGAATAACCCCTCCAACACAAAACTTAAATATTACGGGTGTGGGAAGAATGGACACTGGAGGAAGGAGTGCAAAAACACTTGGAAGGATAACAAGGGAAATAATTCCCCAGCCCCAGCCCAAAAGACGGAGTTAGGAATCCCTCCCGCCATGGTTGAGACATTTTTGGACGTGATGAGGACCATATTGATTGGCCCAGGGAGGGTAGCAGCCACTACTGGTGCTCTGACCCCATCAGCCCCATCCAACCCACAGCCCTGACTAGAACCAGCGCAACCTGTCGACCTGTGTCCCCTTGAAAACGACTGCGAATGACCGAAATTACAGGACAGGGCAGCCACAGCGAATGGAGTGTGTGCTGCAGCCCGAACAGGGATTAGCCTGGCCGTCCAGAGACAGGCGGCGGTTGTACATAGTTTCTGTAAGAGAATTTGGTTATTGTTAAATTTGGGTGTTTAGTTTAATTTAAATAAGATAATTGGTAGTTTCATTTTGTACTCCTGAATAAAGGTTTTTTTTCGTGTGTTTGTCATTTTTAATAAAGACTTTGACGTGTTATTTTTTATAAAGATAAGTGAACCAAGTGGTGCAGGTGTGTAGGACCCATCCATGCTTGGAAGTATGTAAATAATTATATTTTTGCCTAGGTATGCTTATGTACACTACATTCTTAAAGAATGGGGAATGTATGTGTCATGGGATTTTAGATACGTAATTGCAGGGAAGGTTGGCTATGGAGGGTGGGGAATTTTGCTCACCTTCGTAAGTTTTATATTTGAAGTGAGTTGAAGTATTACAGGGGGGTGGGTAGGATTCACAAAATTCCCACATCTCCCATGTTATTAACAAGGGAAACTGAAGGACAAGTTATTAAAAAGGTACCCTAGAGGGAAATGACTTTTGGACTTCATGACAAAACATGCAAAGTTAAAGGCAGGACCCTGCAAAAAGCGCAAAGCTCCAAACTTCACATGCCCGGGCCTGTAGGAGACAGCTTGAATTTGTGATTTCAAACCAGACAGCTAAAGGAGACAGGACACGCCTTCTTCCCTTTAAAACTTAATCTTGCGCAAACTTAAAGCTATCAAGTCTATGCATATATATAATCGCTTACAGTTTAAACTGGCTACCAATCCAGGACGATACCGATTTATATTATGCATAACATCACCGAGACACTAAAGATCATTTAGCAACGGGGCAACCACCCAAAAAGCAGTTAAGGTGAACGACTATAATCACCTTAGACGAGCCCGCCAAAATTAGACAAAGAACTAGCCCTGATTTGGCGCACAGATAACGAACTCCCAAGGAGTATAATTGTAGGCCCATCGGTAACCAAGGAGCGGTGTGGTGAAGCATTGGAGACAAGCAGGCACATGCTCAGGTCCAGGGTCGCTCGAAACTCAAAGGAGCAGATGGAACATAGAAACAAAGAAACATAGAAGATCGGTGCAGGAGTAGGACATTTGGCCCCTCGAGCCTGCTCCGCCATTCAATGAGATCATGGCTGATCGAGCAAATTCAGTACACTGTTCCTGCCTTCTCTCCATATCCCTTGATCCCTTTAGCATAAAGAAATATATCGAAAACCTTTTTGAATATATTTAATGAATTGGCCTCCACTGCCTCCTGTGGTAGAATATGCCACAAGTTCAACACTCGCTGGGTGAAGAAATTCCTCCTCATCTCTGTCCTAAATGGCTTACCCTTTATCCTTAAACTGTGACCCCTGCTTCTGGACTGCCCGACCATTGGGAACATCCTACCAGCATCTAGCTGTCTAGTCCTGTTAGAATTTTATAAGTTTCGATGAGATCCCCTCTCATTCTTCTAAACTCCAGCAAGTACAAGCCCAATCGACCCAATCTCTCCTCATACGTCAGTCCTGCCATCCCAGGGATTAGCCTGCTGAATCTTCACTGCAGTCCTTCCATGGCAAGGACATCCTTCCTCAGATAATGCGAACAAAACTGCACACAAAACTCCAGATGTGGTCTTTCCAAGGCCCTGTACAACTGCAGCAAGACATCCTTGTTCCTGTACTCAAACCCTCTCGCTACGAAGGCCAACATACCATTTGCCTTCTTAACCGCCTGTCGCACCTGCATGCTTACTTTCAGCGACTGGTGCACAAGGACACCCAGGTCTCGTTGCACTTCCCCTTCTCCCAATTTATTGATAATAAACTGCCTTCTTGTTTTTGACACCAAAGTTGACAACCTCGCATTTATCCACGTTATATTGCATCTGCCATGCATCTGCCCAATCACCCAACCTGTCCAGGTCATATTGGAGTTTATCGGTATCCTCCTCACAACACACACACACACCCAGCTTTGTGTCATCTGCAAACTTGGAAATATTACATATTGTTACTTCATCCAGATCATTAATATAGATTGTGAATAGCTGGGGTACAAGGTCCAATCCCTGCGGTACCAACTAGTCACTGCCTGCCACTCGGAAAAATAGCCGTTTATTCCAAATCTTTGCTTTCTCTCTGCCAACCATTTCTCTATCCAAGTCAATACCTTGCCCCCAATCCCATGTGCCACGATAATCTCTTATGCGGGACCTTATCGAAAGCCTTTTGAAAATCGAAATACACCACATCCACTGGTTCTCCCTTATCTATTTTACCACTTCCATCCTCAAAAAATTCCTGTAGATTAGTGAAGCACGATTTACCTTTTGTAAATCCATGTTGACTTTGTCCGATCCGGTCACTTTTTTCCAAGTGCTTTGCTATTACATCCTCTGTACTTCCCCGTTTTCTCTCTACCACCCTTTTTGAACAGTGGGGTAACATTTGCTACCCGCCAATCCATGGGTTCTGTTCCAGAGTCTATCGAATTTTGGAAGATGACCCGCAATGCATCTACTATTTCTAGGGCCACTTCCTTATGTACCCGAGGATGTAGATTATCAGGCCCTGGGGATTTGTTGGCCCTCAATCCCATCAATTTCCATAACACAAGTTCCCTACAAATACTGATTTCCATCAGTCCCTCCCTGTCATTAGACCCTATGTTCCCCGAGTTCTTTGGGAATTTATTTGTGTCCTCCTTTTTGAAGACAGAACCAAAGTGTGTATTTAATTGGTTTGCCATTTCTTTGCTCCCCATTATAAATTCCCCTGATTCTAACTGCAAGGGACCTATGTTAGACTTCACCAATCTTTTTCTCTTCACATATCTATAAAAGTTTTTACAGTAAGTTTTTGTTTTCCCTGAAAGCTTACTCTCATATTCTATTTCCCCCCTCTTAATTAATCCCTTTGTCCTCCTTTGTTGAATCCAAAACAGCTCCCAATATTTAGGTGTACTGCTTGTTCTGGCCAATTTATATGTCCTCTCCTTTGATCTAATTTCCCTTGTTAGCCACGGTTGACTCACATTTATTGTTTTACTTTTTGCCAATTCTTATGGAACGTCACAGCAAGGAGGCACGGTGGAGCAGGCTCGACCAAAGATGACTAGGCTGCAAACGCAGTATTACATGAAGCCAGACCACGTGCAGCACGGTAACAAAAGAGCCAGGTAAATAATACCTTCAGATCATTAACACTACACAGGTAATGATCTAGGCCACCACGACCGAGCTAACACCGAAGACAGCCAACCGAACAGCAACCGCAACAAAACACGATGACCAGACCACCACCAGAGGAACATACCCCGAAGTTTTCCACTCTACAAGCTAAATTACCAACAAAGACTTTACTCCCTATCGCTAATGGAGAAAAGAAGGTACTTACTCAGACAAATCCATAACCGCGCCCTTACCGCATATGCGGAATCCACCCAACTGAAGAATCTTCGCAGATTCTAAAACTGGGACCATGTGGTGACGGCAGGCCTCAAAGGACACAAACAGCAAACCCCAAAGCCGCAACTAGCTTAACTGACAGGATTCGAACTGTCAAGAAACCCCTATTGCTGAGCATAATCCGTGGCTCTTGTAGTGCAATTTAGTTAGGTATTGCGGTGGGACAAGGGTAGGGGGATTATTAATGAGATTTTCCCTCGTTGTGACGTGTGTTCCCCATTCTTAATTAAGTGTACACTTGTATGCTAGTAATCACTCCAGTAATTTAAGTGTGTAATTTTTAAGTGTGACTCTAAATAAAATACAATTTTCTTGCACCAAACCAGTTGTCCACACCAATTCTGTATCGCCGCCTTTACCTAAGTCCGGTGTCTCGAACCCAGGGGTGTGGGAGCGATTCAAATCGCTCGAAAACAGTCAGAGGCAAAGCTGACAGCACACACACCACCCCCTACATCTCTCTCTCTGCCCATCTCTCTCTCTATCAAGAGTTTCTCTCTCTCCCAGCCTCACTCTCTCAACTAACCTCTCTCTCTCTGACAGACAATCTCTCTCCCCCAGTCTCTCTCTCGACCAGTTGTTCCCCTGGAGTTTGTTGAACTAGGTGGCCTTGTCTGAGGATTAGGGGTAGGAAATTGAAGATTGAGATGAGGAGCAATTTCTTCACTCAGAGTGTGTTGAATCTTTGGAATTCTCTGCCCCAGAGGGCTGGGATTGCTGAGTCTTTGAGTAGATTCATGGCTGAGATAGATAGATTTTTGGACTCCAGAGGAAGCAATGGATCTGGAGATGGGGTGGGAAAGTGGAATTGAGATCGGTGACCAGCCATGAACTTCTTGAATGGTGGAGCAGCCTCGGGGCCATATGGCCTAATCCTGCTCTTATTTCTTATTTACTTATATTCATATGTTCTTATGCTCTCTCTCACTCTCTCTCCAGTCTCTCTCTCTCTCTCTCCCCAGTCTCTCTCTCTCACCCAGTCTCTCTCTTTCTCCCCAATCTCTCTCTCTCCCCCAGTCTTTCTCTCTCTACCAGTCTCTCTCTCTCTCCCCTGCCTCTCTCTCTCTCTCTCCCCAGTCTCTCTCTTTCTCCCCCAATCTCTCTCTCTCCCCCGGTCTTTCTCTCTCTGCCAGTCTCTCTCTCTCTCCCCGTCTCTCTATTTCTTCCACAATCTCTCTCTCTCCTCCAGTCTTTCGCTCTCCCAGTCTCTCTCTCTCCCCACTGAGATAAAGTGAGAAAGAAACTGAGAGAAAGTGAGACAGAGAATGAGAGAAAGTGAGACAGAGAATGAGAGAGTGAGACAGAGAGAGTGAGACAGATAATGAGGGAGAATGAGACAAGAGTGAGTGAGTGAGACTGAGACTGAGACTGAGACCGATAATCAGAGAGAGAGTGAAACCGAGACTGAGAGAGAGTGAGACCGAGACTGAGAGAGAGGAAGATGGACAGAGTGACAGAAATAGAGAGGAGAGATAGTTGGAGGTAGGGAGAGGAGAGATTATTAGATATAGATATCGAGAGAGAGTGGATGAAAGATATGGTAGCGATAGATGGAGCTATAGATAGGTGAGATTATATTAGATATAGAGTGGGAGTGTAACGGAAATAGAGGTGAGAAAGATAGACATAGAGCGATGTGACATTATTAGATATAGACAGGGAGAGAGAGGGAGGCTAACAGAGATGGAGGTGAGCATGCTGGCAGACAAACCTGGAGTGGGAAGCAGATTACAGACAGAGGGAGATGTATTTCCCTCTTGGTGCTGTGTAATTCTGTGTGTTGTGGGCCCTTTGAGCTGCTAATGATCCTTTGACAAATGTGTTGCATTACTGGGTGTGATGCCAGACTTTTTATCACCAATAATGGCACATAGTTTCACACTGTATCTAATACGTGCTGTGCATGCCATGGGAGTTTTTGATGGGAAAATGTAAATTGAGCTTTATTCTGTATCTAACCTGCCTGAGACAGTCTGATGCAATAGTTTAGAGAGAGTTTTACACAGTATCTAATCCGTGCTTTACTTGCCCTGGGAGTGTTTGATGGGACAGTGTAGCGGGAGCTCTACTCTCTATCTAATAAGTGCTGTACCTGCCCTGGGAGTGTTTGATGGGCGTGTAGAGGAACATTTACTCTGTATCTAACCAGTTCTTTATCAGCCCTTGGAATGTTTCATGGGACAGTGTAGAGAGTGCTTTACTCTTTTTCTAACCCTTGCTATACCTGCCCTGGGAGTGTTTGATGCGAAAGTGTAGATGGAGTTTTACTTTGGATCTCCCCATGCTGTTCATGCCCTGGGAGTGTTTGAAGCGACAGTGTAGCGAGAGATTTACTTTGTAACTAACCCCGTGCTGTACCTGCCCTGGGGGTGTCTGATTTTACAATGTACAAGGAGCTTTACTCTGTATCTAACCCGTGCTGTACCTGCCCTGGGAGTGTTTGATTGGACAGTGTAGAGGATGCTTTACGCTATATCTAACACTTATAGCTACCCTGGGAGTTTTAGATGGGACAGTGTAGAGGGAGTTTTACTCTATCTCCAACCCCTTGCAGTACCTGACAGGGTAGCAGTTCAAACTATGATGGTTGTCACTACCACGCCTTACACTCCGGAGCATTTATCTGTGTTTGTGTTGGTCAGTCCTGTTATTAAAAAACTCCTTCTATAAGGTTTTGTCTATCGCTGGGGTCCGGGATATTCATGCAGTTCCTTCAAGGGTCAGTGCTGAGTGTTGCTATTGAACGATGGGAGGTCTCACAGCCACGGGCAATCTCCAGTGCGATTTCGGCTTCCATAACATCGGCTGTCTCCGCCCCTGCTTGAGCTAATCTTCAGCACAGCCCTCATCCATATGTTGGTTAACTCTAGTTTTGATATCCTGAGAACAAATGGATAAAAATAACGTAATAAGAATATAATCAATTATTTTTAATTCACTGATTCAATCCAGACAAGGCCTGCGATCAGAGCGGGGCGGCATGCTACGCAAATCAAAGTGCATAGAATGTACAGCGAAGTAACAGGCCAATCAGCCGCAAAGCTCCATGCCAGTGCTTATGCTCCGCACGAACCTCCTCCCACCCCTCTTCATCTTACACTATCAGCATAACCTTCTATTCATATGATCGAATTCTTCATTAAGATGGAGAATGAAGTAGTTGCCTCAGAGACAAGGGTCCTCAATTTAAATAAAGGAAGCTACGACAGTCTGAGGAGCGATTTGGGTAGGATTGATTGGGGAATGGCACTGAAAGGGTTGACGGTGGATAGGCAATGGCAAACATTCAAAGACCGAATGGATGAGCTACAGAATTTGTTCATCCCAGTTTGGCATAAAAATAAACCAAAAAAGTGACTCAACCGTGGCTAACAAGGGAAATTAGTAACAGCATAAGATCCAAGGAGAGGACATATAAATTGGCTAGAAAAAGCAATAATCCTGAGGATTGAGAGTAGTTTAGGAGTCAACAAATGAGGACAAAGGGATTAATTAAGAAAGGGAAAAGAGAATATTAGAGTAAGCTAGCAGGGAACATAAAAACTGATTGTAAAAGCTTTTATAGATTTGTGAAGAGAAAAAGATTGGTGAAATCAAGCGTAGGTCCCTTACAGTCAGAATCAGAGGAATTTATAATAGGAAACAAGGAAATGGCAGGCCAACTAAATACATACTTTGGTTCTGTCTTCAAAAAGGAGGACACAAATAACCTCCCAGGGATGCCGGGAAACATAGGGTCTGATGAAAGGGATGAACTGAAAGAAATCAGTATTTGTGTGGAAATGCTGTTAGGAAGTTGATGCGACTGAAGGCAGTTAAATCCCCAGGGCCTGATGGTCTACATCCCAGGGTACTTAAGGAAGTGGCCTAGAGATAGTAGATGCATTGCTGGTCATCTTCCAGAACTCGATAGACTCTGGAACGGTACCCATGGATTGGTGGGTAGCTAATGTTACCCCACTATTCAAATAAGGTGGTAGAGAAAGAGCGGGGAATTTTAGACCGGTAAGCCTGACATCGGTAGTGGGGAAAATGCTGGAGTCTATTATAAAAGATGTAATAGCAGAGCACTTGGAAAGCAGTGACAGGATCTGACAAAGTCAACATGGATTTACAAAAGGTAAACCATGCTTGACTAATATACTGGAATTTTTTGAGGATGTAACTGGTAAAATAGATACGGGAGAACCAGTGGATGTGGTGCATTTGGACTTTCAGAAGGCTTTCGATAAGGTCCCACATAAGAGATTAGCGTGCAAAATTAAGGCACATGGGATTGGGGGCAAGGTATTGACTTGGATAGGGAACTGGTTGGCGGACAGAAAGCAAAGAGTTGGAATAAACGGGTCATTTTCCGAGTGGCAGGCAGTGATTAGTGGGTACCGCAAGAATCGGTCCTAGGTCCCCAGCTGTTCACAATATATATTAATGATCTGGACGAGGGAATTGGATGCAACATGTCCCAATTTGCAGATGACGCAAAGCTGGGTGGGAGGGTAAGCTGTCAGGAGGATGTCGTGAAACTCCAGTACGATTTGGACAGGTTGGGTGATTGGCAGAAACATGGCAAATGCACTATAATGTGGATAAATGTGAGGTTATCCACTTTGGTGGCAAAAACAGGAAGGCAGATTATTATTTGAATGGCAATAGATTGGGAGAAGGGGAAGTGCAAAGAGACCTGGGTGTCCTTGTGCACCAGTCGCTGAAGGTAAGCATGCAAGTGCAGCAGGCGGTTAAAAAGACAAATGGTATGTTGGCCTTCGTAGCAATAGGGTTTGAGAACAGGAACAAGGATGTCTTGCTACAGTTGTATAGGGCCTTGGTGAGACCACACCTTGAGTACTGTGTGCAGTTTTGTCACCTTACCTGAGGAAGGACTTTATTGCCATGGAGGGAGTGCAGCGAAGATTCACCAGGCTGATACCTGGGATGGCAGGAATGACGTATGAGGAGAGGTTGTGTTGATTGGGCTTATACTCACTGAAGTTTAGAAGATTGAGAGATGATCTCATCGAAACCTATAAAATTCTGTGAGGTCTGGACAAACTAGATGCAGGAAGGATGATTCTGATGACTGGGGAGTCCAGAACCATGGATCATAATCTAAGGAAAAGGGTAAGCCATTTAGGACTGAAAAGAGGAGGAATTTCTTCACCCAGAGAGTGGTGAACCTGTGGAATTCTCTGCCACAGAGGGTGGTGGAGGCCAGTTCATTAAATATATTCAAGAAAGTGTTGGATATATTTCTTGAGGCTAAAGGGATCAAGGGATATGGGGAGAAGGCAGGTACAGCGACTGCTTTTGGATGATCAGCCATGATCTCATTGAATGGCGGAGCAGGTTCGAAGGGCCGAATGGCCTACTCATGCTCCTATCTTCTATGTTTCTATGTTTCCTTTCTCTTCCATGCATTTATCACGCTTCCCCTTAAAAGGATGAATTTCATTCACCTCAACCACTCTCTGTGGTATCGAGTTCCACATATACACCTCTCTCTGGGTAAAGAGATTTCTCCTGAATTCCTTATTGGATTTATTGGTGACTATCTTATATTCGTGGCACCTAATTTTGGTGTCACAATTACTTCATGATATCAGTTTCTTTCAACTCCATAATAAATTTGTCAACACACCTTGTCTCACCAGCACATTGTTTTTTGTTTTTCTGCTGTCGACTTTATCAGAGTACAAGTAACGATTAGAATCCGGCTCAAAAAATGCAGGACTCCGATTCTACACATGTGACAAGGACTCAATGCTTTCTGTTATCACAGAATCACAGAATCATACATCGCAGAACGAGGCCATTCAGTTTATCGAGCCTGTGTCGACTCTTTGAAAGATCTAATCAATTAGTGCCACGCTCCAGTTCTTTACCCACAGTCCTTCAAGTCCCTCACTTCCAGTATTGATCCTATTCACTTTTGAAAATTATTATTGCATGTGCTTTTATCACCTTTTAAGGCAGTGCATTCCAGATCAGAGCAACTCGCTTCTGAGAACAGATCTCCTCATCATCCCTCTGGTTATTTCCCCAGTCGTCTTATAGCTTTGTCTTCTGATTACTGACCCCTCTGCCAGTTGAAATATTTTCTCCTTTTTTACTCTATCAAACCCGTCATAATTTTGAGCAACTCCAGCATATCTCCGTTTTATATTGCGTGCTCTCTGGAGAAAAATTCCAGATTCTCTTGTCTCTCCGTATAAATTAATCCCTCATCCTTGGTACCAATTTACTAAATCTCCTCTGTGTTCACTCAAGCTCTTGACATCTTTCCTAAAGTTTGCTGCCAAGAATTGGACACAATACGCGAGCCGAGGCCTAAGCAGTGATTTATAAAGTTTTGGCGTAACTTCCTTGCACTTGTACTCTGCATTTATTTTTAAATCTAAGGATCCCATGGCTTTTTTTAACAATCTTTCAATTGTCCTGCCCTCTTCAAAGGCTTGTGTAAGTAAACTCCCCGACGTCTATTTTCCTGCATTCCCTTTAAAAATGTGCTGTTTACTTTATATTTCCTCAACTCATTTTCCTCCCAGATTTATCTTTCACAGCTCTCTGCATTAAATTTCATTTGTTTCTATTTCATTTTTCGTAATTCATGAAATGTTCCCATGTCTGACACAGCCGGCATTTATTGCCCATCACTAATTGTCCTTCAGAATGTGGAGTTAGCCACCTTCTTGAGCCGCTGCAGTCCGTGAGCTGAAGGTACTCCCACAGCGCTGTTGCGAAGGGAGTTGCGGGATTTTGATCCAGCGACGATGAAGGAACGGCGAAATAATTCCAAGTCAGGAAGTTGAGTGAATTGGAATGGCAATTACAGGTGGTGATGTTTCCGTGCACCTGCTGCCCTTGTCCTTCTAGGTGGAGAGTTCGCGGTTTTGGGAGTTGCTGGCGAAGTAGCCTTGTAGATGCTACACACTGCGGCCCCATGGTGCACCAGCGGTGGAGGGAGTGAATGTTTAAAATGGCGGATGGGGTGACAATCAAGCATGCAGCTTTGTCATGGATAATTGCGAACTTCTTGAGTGTTGATGGAGCTGCACTCAACCAGTAAAGTGGAGATTATTCCATCACACTTCTGACTTGTGTCTTGTAGATAATGGAAAGGTTTTGCGGTGTCAGGAGGTGAGATACTCGACTCATAATACCCAGCTTCTGAGCTGCCCTTCTAGCCACAGTTTTTATGTGGCTGGACCAGTTAAGTTTCTTTTCAATGGTAACCCTCAGGTTATTGATGGTGGTTGATTTCGCAATGGTAATGCATTGAATGTCAAGGGAGGTGGCTCTTGTTGGAGATCGGCATTGCCTGGCACTTATGTGGTGCGTGTTTTACATGCCACTTATCAGCCTAGCCTCAAAGTCATCCAGGTCTTGCTGCATGTGGGCACGGACGTCTTTAGAATATGAGGAGATGCGAATGGAAGTGACCAATGCAATCTTAAGTGAACATCCCCAGTTTTGACCTTATGTTGGAGGGAAGGTGATTCATGAAGCAGCTGAAGATGTTTGGGCATCGGACAATGCCCTGAGAATCACCTGCAGCGATGCCCTGAGGCTGTGATGATTGACCTCCAACGAACACATCCATCTTCTTTTGTGCTAGGTATTACTCATGCCAATGGAGAGATTGCCCCCTGATTCCCATTGACTTCAATTTTACTAGTCGTCTTTGATGTCACTCTCAATTAAATGCTGCCTTGACTTCAAGGGCAGTCCCTCTCAACTCACCACTGGAATTTCGCTGCATTGCCCATGTTTGGAACAAGGCTCTTATGAGCTCTGGACCTGAGTGGTCCTGTCGCAACACAAATTGAGCGTCGTTGAGCAAGTTATTGTTGAGTAAATGCCACTTAATAGCACTGGCGACGACACCTTGCATCACTTTGCTCTTTTCACCAGTGTATGTCCTCTTGAAGCTTACTAATACCCTCTCAGTGTTTACTACTTTTTCGAGTATTCGGTCATCTGCAAACTTTCAAATTATGCCCTTCAAATATATAAGTCTATGTCATTAATATCTTTCAAAAGGAGCAGTGGTCTGAATAGCGACCCCTGTTTGACACAGCAATATATTTCCCTCCAGTCTGAACAACAACCAATCAACACTGCTCTGGTTTTCTATTCCTTTGACATTGCCTGATCCCCACTGCCACTGCCCCTTTGGTCCTAACATGTTTATTGAAAGGCAATTTAGCAAAAGCATCGTTTAAATTCCATATACACAACATGACCCGCAATACGCTCATCAACACACTCTGTTAATTCATTAAAGAACTCAATCAAGTACGTCAGACACATTTTGCCGTTAAAATCTCCATGCTGGTTGTCATTTATTAATCTATGTCTTTTCCAAATGACAAATAATTTTTCCCGGAATTATGACCTCTAAAAGTTTTCCCTCAAGCTTCGTTGGACTGACTGGCCTGTAGTTATGGGGTTTACCCTCTCTCCTTTTTTAAACAGGGTATAACATTTGCAACACCCCGGACCTCTGGCACCATTCCCACATCCAAGGAGAATTGAAAGATTCTAACCAGATCCTGCGCTACTTCTGTCATTTCTTCCCTCAGCAATCTTCATACATCCCATCCAGACAGCGGAAATGTTCTACTTTACTGTGGTAGAAAACGTGCTGGGCTGAAAGGAGTTAACTGAAGCTGTTTGTTCAGTGACTGTAATTAATAACAGTCTCCATGGATTAACTGAAGCTGTTTATTCAGTGATTGTAATTAATGTCAGTCTCCATGCGTTAACTGAAGCTGTTTGTTCAGCGATTGTAATTAATACCAGTCTCCATGGGTTAACTGAAGCTGTTTGTTCAGTGACGGTAATTAATGTCAGTCTCCATGGGTTAACTGAAGCTGTTTTTTCAGTGAATGTAATTAATGTCAGTCTCCATGGACCCTAATTGAATCAGTGCAGTGTTACCCTCTTCTATTAAGAGGGGATTCCTTTCAATGTGTTATCCCATCGTGTCAGTGAGATCATCACGTCCGGCACTGACAGGGATCAGCGCTCTGTTGCACAGGGAGGGAGTCGAAATCTGAGAACATTTGACTGGAATGTTACAACAATGGATCAGAATACCAGAATAATAGATTGGAGTGTTACAACAATGGCCAGGTATTTCATCCCAGAGTTCGTATATCTTTCTGCATCTTATGATAGAATACCATTGCAATCGCGGACCTATTACATACTTATGCTTGTTCAACACTTTCACTATCCGCTCCTTGCTGCTGTTGGTGTTCCTGGTAAGATCTCTATCGAGCTATTCTATTAAGCATGTTTAACTGCATTACTGTTCGACCCGAAACGTCAACTCAAATTTCTGTCCACGGATGTTGCCTGACCTGCTGAGTTTTTCCAGCATTTTCTGTTGTTATTTCGGATTTCCAACATCCGCAGTATTTTGCTATCGTTACTGTGCTTGTCACTTATTCTTCCCTCCTTGTTGCTGCTTTTATTCCCGGTAAGCCTCTGTATCCAAATTTTAACTCTGCAAACATTTGCTAACTGCATTACTATTCTTTTAATTTGCTTCACATCTTTGCCATGTAAAGTCTCTATATCCACCAATTAGATCTGCAATCCTCTGAAGCACCACCTCCACAGTATGACCCATCTCTGCCCCGTCTCAGACATTCCGCTGCAATAACCCCATTTGCTAAATCTAGACTTGACTATCCCAAATCTCTCCTGGCCGGCCTCCCAGTTACAAGCCTCCATAAACTAGAGCTCATCCAAAACTTTGCTGTCTATATCCTAACACGCTTCATGATCCGATCACACATCACCTATGTGTTCGCTGACCTAAATTTGCACCCGATCCGGCAACACCTCGAGCTTACTATTCTCCTCCTTGTGTACAAATCCCACCATGGCCTCACCCCTCCAATTAGCCCCATTCCCCTGCTCTTCTCCCATAGTCCTGCAAATTGTACCCCTTCAAATATTTATCCAATTCCTCTTCTAAAGGTAATTTATTTTCCACTGTACCTCTCCCATAGTATATCAGTCTCTATTTTACTTTATCTTTTTCGCTTTATCTTTCCCTCTTCTCTCTCTCTCTCTGTCTCTTGCTTATAGAATCATAGAAAGATACAGCACATTAGGAGACCATTCGGCCCATTGTGTCCATGTCATCTTTTAGAAAGTGCTATCGAGGCAGTCCAAATCTTAAGCCAGAGCCCCGTAAAAATTGCCCCTTTATCTAATAATCCGATTCCCTGTCGAAACTTACTGTTGAAGCTGCTTCCACCACGTTCTCAGACATTGCATTTCAGATCACAACAACTCACTGCCGAAAGAAAGTTCTCTTCATCTCTCCTCTGGTTGATTTCCCCATTACCTTCAATCTGTGACTTCTTGTTACCCTCCAATCTGCCACTGGAAAAAGATTATGCAATCTATCAAAACCCATTATTAATTTAAACATCTTTATTAAATCTCCACTTTTGAAAAAGGACCGGGATAGACCAGGTGTAAAAATTCTCAAATGTGGAAAGGCTAATTTTACTAAGTAGAAATGTGATTCCCAAAAGTCAACTAGAAACATCTACTTGAAGGGAAATCAGTGCCAGAGCAGTGTGAAGCATTCAAGGAGGAGATATTGAGGGTTTGTAGAAAATCTGTTGCCACAAAGAACGAGGATGTGACCCCCAGTTCTAGAGTCCCCTGGATGTCAAGAAACATACAGGCTAGCATAAGGGAAAAAAGGAAGATTTTGACAGATACCGAGAGCTCAATATTACAGAAAGCCGAGAGGAGTATAGAAAGTGCAAGGCTGAAATTAAAAATGAAATTAGGAAGGCAAAGAAAAAACAGGAAAATATATTGGCAAGCAAAATCAAGGAAAAACCAAAGATATTTTATAAATATATAAAGAGCAAGAGCATAACTAAGGAAAGAATAGGGCCTATTAGAGACCAAGAAGGTAACGCAGTTATGGAGGTGGAAAACGAGGGTATGGTTCTTCTAAGTAACTTGCGTTTGTCTTCACAGCAGAGAGGGACGATGCTGACATTGTAGTTAAGGAGCTGTGTCAAATAATAGATGAGATAAACAAAATGAGAGAGGAAATATTAAGCGGTTTAGCATCTTTGAAAATAGATAAATCACGAGGCCTGGATGAAATGTATCTCAGGCTGTTAAGAGTGGTAAGAGAGTCAAAAGCAAAGTCTCAGACCATCATTCTCCAATCCTCACTGACTACTGGCGTGGTGCCAGTTGACTGGAGGATTGCTCACGTGGTAACGTTGTTTAAAGAGGGGGAAAGGGATAGGAAAATTACAGGCCAATCAGCCTAAACCTCGGTGGTGGTAAAACATTGGAAAATGTATCTAATGGCAGAAAGCAAATGGAAATGTTCGAAAGGTGTTATTTTGACTGGAAGGCAGTTTCCAATGGGCTTCCACAGGGCTATGTACAGGGTCCCCTGATTTTTTGGTATATATGAATGATCGTTACAATTACAGCAAAGGTGAGACCAAACGCAGATTGGGTGACCACTTTGTGGAACACCTCCGTTCAGTCCGTAAGGATGACCCCGAGCTTCCAGTCGCCTGTCATTTTAAATCACCGCCCCATTACTACTCAGACCTCACTGTACTCGGGCTCTTGCCTTGTTCCACGGAAGCTCAGCGTAAGCTCGAGGAACAGCACCTCATCTTCCAATTAGGCACTTTACAGCCTTCCGGACTCAATATCGAGTTCAACAATTTCAGATCATAACCTCGGCCCCTATTACATTTTTATTTATTTTTTACCCACACGTTTGTTTTGTCCTTTCCCCCTCCTTTTTTCTCTCTCTCACATGGCAGCTGTCTCCCATTCTGCCAACACATTTCACACGTAATCTTGAGCCGTCTTTTGTCTCCACTAGTCCTATCACCATCTCGTCTCATTTTGAATACCTCTTAATGTCTCTTCACTTATCTTT
This sequence comes from Somniosus microcephalus, assembly GCF_052327205.1. Lineage (NCBI taxonomy): Eukaryota > Metazoa > Chordata > Chondrichthyes > Squaliformes > Somniosidae > Somniosus > Somniosus microcephalus. The sequence continues at coordinate 955,208 of NW_028225180.1, forward strand.
TGTTCTCTACCAGCGTGGCCTCTTAATCTATTTAATTTCCTGTGCTTTACCAGTCTGGACAAAGGGTTTGATCCGAAACGTTGACTCTATTTTACCTCCATGGATGTTACCTGGACTACTGAGATTTTCCAGCATTTTCTGTTGTTATTTTGAGTAAACTAGCCCTGTATTCTATTGAATTCAGAAGAATGAGAGGGTATCTAATTGAAGCATGCAAGATTTTTAGAGGGCATGATGGGATGGATGCTTGAAGAATGTTTCCCTTGGCTGGGGAGGCAAAAACCTGGGGCCAGACCCTTAGGCTAAAGAGTATGCCATTCAGGACTGAGATGAGAAGACATTTCTTCACAGAGGTTGGTGAATCTTTGGAGTTCTCTATCTCAGATGGTTGTGGAGGCTCAGTCATTGGGTATATTCAATACAGAAGTTGATAGATATCTGACTAGTAAGGGCATCAAGTGATATGGCGATTGGTCCGTTTAAAGGAGTTGAGGCAGAAGATCAGCCATAACATCATTGAATGGTGGAGCAGGATCGAAGGGTCGAATGTCCTACTCATGCTCCTATTTCGGATATTCTTATGTTCTTAATCGAAGGATGAAATGGAACTGTGAGCCAGGACAGGTTTGAGATAGAGTGCCTCGCTGCTGCTGAAGGGAGAGGTCGAGAGTGTTCATGTGGCATTGAATGCGAATCTCAGGATGTGGCGAGAGCAGTGGTTCGTGGAACGCTGCAAATATCGGAGCTGCCTTTAATCCTGGGTGGATCTGAAACACGAATGGTGGAATTTCAGTGGCAATCCACGTGGATTAAGTCGGAATTGGAGACAGTTGCTGAGGAAAGAGATATAGCTGTGAAAACGAATTTTGGCAGATAAGTGATCAACCACGAGCAGGAAACAGAAAGCAATGAAGATGAACTAGGTAGAAGAGACAAACGGAAATCCCATCAGAGAAGAAAAGAACTTCTTCAAGGTTGGCATTCATAGAAGAGAAGAGGCAATGAACCAAACACGAATACAACAGCAAATACTGCGGATGCTGGAAATCTGAAATAAATATAGAAAATGGTGGGAACACTCAGCAGTTCAGGCAACATCCATGGAGAGAGAATGACTGTTACCATATCAGGTCTCTGACCCTCCGTCGGAACTGGCAAAAGTTAGAGATGTAACAGATGTTAAGGAAGAGCAGGTGCAGGGAAAGCGGGTAGGGGAAAAAAAACAAAAGGGATGGTCTGTGGTAGGGTGGAAGCCAGGAGTGGTTAAATGTTGCAAATTTTGATGGGAGAAACATCAAAAGCTGCCGTCTGAATTAAAAAGGGGACAAGTTTATGGTCTGAAATTGCTGAACTCATTGTTGAGTCCAGAAGGCTGTTAAGTGCCTAACAGAATTGAGGTGCAGTTCCTCGAGCTTAAATTGAGCTTCATTGCAACAGTGAAAGAGGCCAAGGGCAGAGTGGTCAGCGTGGGATTGGTGCGGAGCATTAAAGTGACAGACGACCGGAAGCTGTGGGTCATGCTTACAGACTGAACGGAAGTGTTCCAGAAAGCGTTCACCCAATCTGCGTTTGAATTCCCCAGTGTAGAGGAGACTGCATCGTGAGCAGCAAATACAGTTGACTAAATTGCCAGGAGTACAACTAAATCGCTGTTTCACCTGGATGGACTGTGTGGGGCCCTGGGCAGTTAGGAGGTTAAAGGGCAGATGTTGAATCTCCTGTGCTTGCATGGGAAGATACCGTGGGTAGGGAAGGGGCTGTTGGGGGTGATTGAGGAGTGGACCAATGTGTTGCAGAGCGAGCGGTTCCTTCGGAATGCTGAAAGGGCAGGGGGAGGATTCACAAAATATTTACTATCGCCTTCTCGCTGTCTCGCTGCTGTTAGTGTTCCTACTAAGTATCTATGGCCAGTTAGTAATTCTTTAAACAAATAACACTGTAATATTATTCTCGCTATTAACTGCGACATACTCATTCATTGATTTTGTGTTTCAAGTTGTTGCATCTATGTTAATGCAAGGTTTTTTGTTTAAAATGACTTGCACATCCTTGCTACTGCTGGTGTCCCTGGTAAGTCTCTGTAACCAGCTATTAATTCTATAAATCATGTTTAACTGCAATACTTTTTTGTTATTTATTCACTCCCAGCCCCTCTCTGCTGTTGGTTGCCCTGGAAAATCTCTCTATTGAGCTATTAATTTTCAAAATCATGTTTCCTGTATTACTGTTCTTGTAATTTACACCTGCCCCACACTCCCTCGCTACTGATGGTGTTCCTGGTAAGTCTCTGCATCTAGCTATTACTTCTATGATTCATTTTTAACTGTATTTCTCTCCTTGTCATTCTCCAACCCATCCACACTGCTGCCAGCTATTGATTCTGAAGGTGATACGTTGTTACCATTAATCAATTGTTCTATATTCAACTCAAGAAAAGATATTGGATGAGACACTTTACTTAACATCCTCATCCTTGTTGACTTATCTGCAGCCTTTGACACGGTTGACCACTCCATCCTTCTCCAACGCCTCTCCGCCGCCGTCATGCTGGGTGGGACTGCACTCACCTGGTTCCATTCTTATCTATCAAATCGTAACCAGAGAATCACCTGCAAAGGATTAACCTCCCGCTCCCACACCGTACCTCTATCTATACCTGCCCCCCTAATTATTCATATCTACATGTTGCCCCTTGGCGACATCTTCCAAAAACGCAGCGTCAGTTTCCATATGTACGCTGACGACGCCCAGCTCTAACTCACTACCTCCTCTCTCGGCCCATCCACGGTGTCTGAATTGTCAAACTGCTAATCCGACATACAGTTCTGGATGAGCAAAATTTTTGCAAATTAAATACTGGGAAGACTGAAGCAATTGTTTTCGATCCCTGCTACAATCTCCGTTCCCTAGCCACTTACTCCATCCCACTCCCTAACATCTGTCTGAGGCTGAACAACACTGTTCGCAAACTTGGTGTTATATTTGACCCTGAAGTTAGATTGCGACCACATATCCGCAGCATAATATACCCGCCTTCATCCACCTCCGTAACATTGCCAGTCTCGGTCCTTGCCTCAGCTCATCAGCTGCTGAGACCCTCATCCTTGTTACATCTACAATTGACTATTTCAACGCACTCCTGGCTGGCCTCCCACGTTCCACCCTAAGTAAACTTGATGTCATCCAAAACTCGGCTGTCCGTGTCCTAGCTCGCACCATGTCCCGTTCGTCCATCACCCCTGTGTTGGCTGACCTTCATTGGATCCTGGTTAAGCAGCACCTCACTTTCAAAATTCTCATCATTTTTTTCAAATGACTCTAATGCCTCACCCCTTCCTATCTCTGTAATCTCCTTCAGCCCCACAAATCCCTGAGATATCTGTGCTCCTCTAATTCTGCCTTATTGAGCATCCCTGATTGTAATCGCTCAACCTTTGGTGGCCTTGCCTTCTCTTGCCTGGGCCCTAAGCTCTGGAATTCCCTGAATAAACCTGTCCACCTCGTTACCTCTGTTTCCTCCTTTAAGACGAACCTTTAAACTTACCTCGTTGACCAGTCCTTTGGTCATCTCCTTAATTTATTCTTATATGGATTGGTGTCAATTTTGTTGTCATAAAATACTCCTGTGCAGCAGCTTGCGACGATTTACTACGTCAAAGGCGCTATATAAATACAAGTCGTTGTTGATGTTGTAACCAATTCCGTTCTGCTCTCTATACTGAACATTTGTAACAGATCAGAAGACTGTTTTCTTGGTTAAGGAGACTTACCACCTAATGACGAACGGTCATCAATCTGAATCGGTAACTGTGTTTCTCTCTCAACAGATGCTGCCTGACTTGCTGAATATTTAAAACATTTTCTGTTCTTATATCAGATTTCCAGCATCCTCAGCAGTTCGCTTTTGTGTTCACCTAATGCCCGATATGTTTACTGACACAGAGTCAAAGGAACAAATCCTGGCAGACCACAATCACATCTTTAAATGTCTGAAATATCCGCAACTCATTCAATTCCAGTCAGTGTACCTTTCCCATCACCTCCAGTTCTGCATTAGTGGCACTGCTTCTGATGATTAGAATAGGATTACAATGATAATTTACATTCACAAAAATCGTTCAGTCAGCCATATTACATCGTGTTTATTTCCAATCTTTGTTTTGAATTTACAATTGGAGCCCATGCCCGCCTGTCACAGTTCCGGGGATCTCTCAGTGAGACCCAGAGTGATTCTTTATTGCCTCCTGCTGTACTGCAGGATAAACAATCCCAGCTGTTTGTAACTGAAGTACTGAGGATAACAAAATCCTTTAATATTTTCTCGACTTATATTCTCTGCACAAGTTGGAAACCAATAGGAGAAAAAGTACAAGGATAAATCTCTTCCATTTGTGTTCAGATACTTTACAAAAGTGTTTGGCGGCTCATTGCCTGTGGGTTAAGTCGTGTAATTATGATGCTAATAAATGCATTTCGTGGGATATTACCTGGTCAATGATCATTATTTATTTTAATTCAGTCCCTTCTTTGCAATGTTAATTTTGAAATCTTCCATTCAATGAGCGACAATTTGAGTATTTCAACAAAACTGTATAAAACTCAATCTTCAAAACACTTCTTACAGCAGTTATGTATATTACTGCAGTGCCCTTGTATTTATTATCTTAGCACTTCCATATTACAGCTGTACATTTTAAATAGAATTGCCAATAAATATTGCACGCCAAGATTGCAGTTTCTATCTTTTGCCGTTGCATTTATTTTCAGTTCTAAATATAATGGTTACCTATCCAGGAGCAGGAATCCAAGCGCGGTTTCCCCCTCTCTAAGACAGGGGCACAGAACTGATTTGCACCGCTCCAAATGCTGACTGATCCCGGGACACGAAGGCATCTTTAGATGTTCTGGTCCTTTGTGTCCCTGTTACCTCGGGTGGAGCTTTTGTCTGCTGGGCTAAAGGTAGATCTATCATTTAATCTCTCATTGATCAAACATCTGTAAATTTCATGTTGTTTTTATCCCCGTTTCATTTATTAATTCCACAATGTATTCCCGATTACTCTTACAATAACCTCTGTATTTTGCTCCAGGGTAATAGAATGAGATTGCATCATTGAGTGTCGCTATTGAGTTGCAGATTTCTCCCCGAATTCCTTCAAACTGCTGCTCTTTCTCCCAGCCTGATGTATAATTTCCCTTTTTATTTCCCTTCCTCACAGTGAACTTAGTGACGATTGTGATCCTGTCTCGGGGAAAGTGCGGTCTCTCCAAATGTGTCACTCGCTACCTGGTGCCCATGGCAGCGGCGGATCAACTGGTCGTTATCCTCGACCTGAAATTGAGGCAGATTCCAATTGTTTATTGGAGTCCGTTTGTTTAAGCGCCGTCCATCCCCATGTGTAATATCCATGCCGTCCTGCTTTATGCCGTCGCAGACTGTTCTGTCTGGTTCACCGTCACTTTCACCTTTGATCGATTGTGGCCATTTGTCTCCAGTAGATGAAAACTAAATATTGCACTGAGAAAACGGCGGCTGTGGTTCTGGGAACAGTACTGTGCTCAGCAGTTTAACGGACATCAACTGGTATTTTATGTTCACAGATCAGTATAAGTATATGAACCTCCCCTGGTTTTGTGTTGTAACAGCCGAGTTTGAGTATTCATGGATCTGGGCAGCAATCGAGCCGCTTCATTATATTCTCACCCCGGGGGTCCCATTTGTTGTGATTCTGCTGCTCAATGCTGTCACCGTCAAAAACATTTTAGTGTCCAGCAGAGCCCGCAGGAGACTCCGGGGTCCCAGCAGTGGGGAGAGTCGCAGAGACCCAGAGATGGAGAGCCGCAATAAATCCATCATTTTACTGCTTGTTATCTCCGGCAATTTCGTTCTGTTATGGGCAGTGTTTGTCGGGTTTTATATATGGCTCCGCATGTTGATTATGGGATCTGTGCCTGTAGATCCACCTCCTTTTCTAATGGAATTGGGATTGATGCTGCAGCTGCTGAGTTGCTGCACCAAAACTGGGATTTATGCCTTCATCCAGACTAAGTTCAGAGAGCAGTTGAAAAATGTGGGAAAAAATCCCTTTACTCTGATTGTAAACTTCATTAAAGGATGATGTGAAGTGGAGAGTTTGCAGCCTGAGAGCTCCCTGCATCTGATATTGTGGCGAGCCGCTCTCCCCTGGGCAGGGCCACCCGCCGGCGTTAACATTCACCTAACAATGTTGGCGGCCCAGTGCCCAGCACAAAGATGGTGGCCCCGCATCACTTACAAAGATGTTGGCTCTGCTGTTCTACACAACGATGGCGTCCCTGGCACCATGCACATAATTGGCGGCTTTGGCACCATTAACAAAAATGGCGCCGCTGGTGTCCCGCAGCATGTTGGCAGCGCCGGCCCCCCTAACAAAGATCGCGGCTCTGGAGCCCCGAACAAAGATGGCAGCTCTGGTGCCCCTAACTGATGGCGGCCGTGGTGCCCCTAACAAAGTTGGCGGCGCTGGTGCCCCGCACAAACATTGCAACTCTGGCACCCCGAACAAAGGTGGTGGCTCTGGTGCCCCTAAAAACGATGGTGGCTTTGGCGCCCCTAACAAAAATGGCGGTGCTGGTGCCCCGCACAATGATGGCGGCTTTGGCGCCCCTAACAAAGATGGTGGCATTGTGGCCCCTAACAAAAATGGCATCACTGGCACCCCGCACTAAGCTGGTGTCTCGGGTTGCAACATTATAACCCTTTATAATTCATTGGCCCAGAAATTCCAGAACGGGGCTTGCAGCGCGTGCAAGCCCCGTATTTGCACTTACCCCGCGCTCATGCCGATCAGCTTCTGGGATGCCTGAACTTGCAGAAATAGAAAGCACATTCCCGGGCAGCGTATGACGTCACGCCGCCCAGGAGTGCAGCCAGCGCGAAGCCAGGAGCGTGCAGTGTAAGTGAGGCACGCCCCTTGAGGTCTCAGTTTCACTGGACACGCCCCCAATGTTTCTGTCAAGCTGCTAAGGATTTTTACATGCAAAGCAGCAGTTTAAATAGGTTTTTGGAAGTTTTTTGAAGATTTTGGTAACTTTTATAAACTTTTTAAAATGTTTACATTATTTTGAGTAATCTGAATTAGTTTTAAAGAGAATTAAACCAATTTAAAGACTTTTAAAAGCCTTAAATAATTTTTCAATTCCATTTATTTATTTAGCAATGACGTCGTCATACGTGTCTTCACACTGTTCCCTTTGGGGAACTGTATGAAGTGGTGGAAGGATTTATGGCTATGATTAACGCTCATTCCGTGACCGTAACCATCTTTGAACCAGCCATTAGGGCGGTTAGTCATATGGCGGGAGGGTTTTACGGGCTCCCACAAGCTATACAAGGAGGGGGGGCCACCCACACCCACGGACACAAATATCCCACTGGATGTCAAACCAGAATTTAGAGCCGGAGCTCCGACTCCACTTGCCGGGACTGTCTGGAGCGGGGTTCGAAACCCTACCCTGATCTGGCCCAGCGGCGGGGTTCCTACCGCTATGACAAAGGCCCAATCCAATTAGCAACGTGAAATGGCAGCAAAGGGCTGCAGTCACGGGGAGGGAAAAGGCGCAGGAAACGTATGGGTGTCACCTTTTGTGCGGAGTGGGCCTTTTGCATAGCAGTAAGCATCCCCGCCGCTGGGCCAGAAGGAGAAGAGTTTTGAACCCCACTCCAGACAGTCCCAGCAAGTGGAGTCGGAGCTCCAACTTTAAATTCTGGGTGGACATCCAGCGGGATACTTGCGTCCGTGGGTGTTGGTGGCCACCCCCCCTCAGATGGGTTGTGGGAGCCCGTAAAACCCTCCCGCCATAGGACTAACCACCCTAATGGCTGGTTCAAAGATGGTTACGGTCACGGAATGAGCGTTAATCACGGCCATAAATCCTTCCACCACTTCATACAGTTCCCCAAAGGGAACAGTGTGAGGATACGTACGATGATGACCTCTTGCGCAGATGCGAGGGGGCAAGTCGTGCAATTGTTAAATTTTTTATTTTATTGACATGTAAAATGTTGGCCCAGTAATTCCCTTCCAAATGCGCTAGTACGGTCGGGGTACTTACGCATCTGGCCGGATGAAATGCCGGTTTTCAGCATGCACAGTGTCCTCTGAACGAAGGGGTTCAGAGGCAGAACGCGTGCGCAGTATAATTCGCCACTTTCATTAATGCTTTCAGTGAGGTCCAGTCATTACAACTTACACATGAAAAAAGCATGGGTACAGTTGCTCCAGAGGCTGCGGAGGAAGATATTTCTTATCGTGGAGCTTCTGAAAGTATGTATGTCTGTATATATTCCTTTGCGTGTTATGCATATATTCCTTTACTTATGTGTATGAATGTATTATTTAATTATGACTTTCAGAGAAAGAAACTTATTGGAAAATCATAATTAAAAATATACATTCATACACATTAGTAAAGGAATATAAAACATACATACATATACGTAAAGGAATATATGTGGACATACATACATAACTCATTCTCACATTCCATTCACACAGCCACAATTGCTCCTTCTACCTACCGTTCTGAAAACACGTTTAAAAAAAAAAAAATAAAGTTTAAAACTTACTTAAAATTTCTTAAAATAACTTCCCTCCCTTTCCCAAACCTAAATATTGCATTTCATAAGCTCCTCCATAAAATATATCTCCTTCCCCAGCCAATGAACAACTTTACACTTGCTTTTTTCAAGTGTAAGTTCTAGGGACTTACCCTCACTGAATCCATCAGTGAAATCTACAAAGTTCACTGCGCAAGCGCTGCCTGTGCAGTCGCACGCGCTGTGAATAGACCTCGGGTCTGGAAATGCCGGCGTTCCCCGCATGCGCTGTTACTGCTGAACGCCGGCATTTCCAATGGCCAGATGCGTGAGTAACCCGACCGTACTCACGCTTCTGGCCTGGAATTTCTGGCCCATTATGTTCATTAACAATCAATTTTTATTAATTCTTGGGAGGTGGTCGTCGCTAGCAAAGCCAACATTTTTTGCCCATCTGTAAGGGGTCTTCCTCGAGAGGTTTCCCTGAGGTTTCTCTCTCTAGAGGCCTCTCTCTCTTGCACAGTAAAACTTTGAGTGGTTCGACCCACTCACCCCTTAGATTCTATAATCTGGACTTAGGTGCAGGAACTGCAATGCAGAGAAGACTCTTGTAGACCAAGTTTGATGAATAAAAATGAAATTTTATTGCAAATGGAAAAATATCAAATCAAATGCAACAAAGACAAGAGTACGGTACATGGGAGGGAAAAACAAATACAAACAAATCATAACGACATTATACTAACGAAGGCAAATATAGGCATCTTATACTCTACAAAGATCATCATGAAATAAAGAAAAACATGGAACATCGAGGGACAACAACTCATGTTAATTGTACCCTTAAATCCACCTCCTTATTAAACCTAACTGGATCTGATTGTGAAGGGCCAGAAACATGCTCACCAATCCCACTAGGAAGTGCAAGGTTTTGAAAACGAGGCTGCTGGGGCTGCAACGACTGTCCGATTTTAAACTGTCCTTTTTCTCCGCTCTTTTTGTGACTGTCCGAGCTTGTTGATTCAAACTTCCTCCAACGTCTTCTCCCAAGCTGTGTCTTCCTCCTCAAGCTGCGTTCCGGGGTGCTGCATCCTGGTCCTGTGTCTCAACTCGTCCAAGCTGTCCCTGGGGAAGTTGCCCCTGTCGAGTCGTGTCCCACTGCCGTGTCCTCCAAGCTGCTTGTTCAGCTTGCCTCGAGTGTCGCTTCCAACCCGGTGCTTCTGCTTGTCTCAACTGCTGAAAAGTCTCTTCAGTTATACCTTTCTTCCTGAGGCTTCACTTCCCGCCCAAAATCAGGTGAGTCTTGGTTTTAACTTTTGGTGGGCTTTGAGCGCAGGGGCAGTTATTATATTTAAAATGATTTTAAGCGGCTGGTAACAGGCCCATCTCTGGTTTGAAATGGCTTTCATTGTTGTTAATTTCGTGCTGATCCTGTTACCGAGCCCTTGGTGTTGTCCTCATGAATATGTTATTGTCTCTTTCATCTGTGTCAACATTTAGATGGCCTCTGTCTCCAAGCATCTAATCCACATGCATGCCTGTGGGTCTGGCTTTTTTTTTCCTCTCAGAAAACAGCTTCCAGAACTTGCTATGGGTTCAATCCACATAATTGCCTGAGGTTGTGCAGGAACCATTTTAAAGTGTCCCAACAAGCTGGTCACATGATACGGCGGCCATTTTGTATGCCCCCTTTTCTGGGCTTCTTTTAAAACAGTCTTTAAAATCATGGCCTCTTCTGCCCATTGATCCTTATTAATATGAAATCCAATTTTGCAAATCCTACACATCCCTAATTGCCCTGGATAAGGTGGTGGTGATCTGCATCATACAACTGAGTTGTTTGATGGGCCATTTCAGCAGACAGTTAATAGGCAATGGCATTGCTGTGCATCTGCAGTCACATTCGTCCAGAATGGGTAAGGAGGGCAGATTTCCTTCCCTGAAAGACATGAGTGAACCAGATGTGTTTTTACGACAATATAGTAGTTTCATGGACACCACTACTGACACTAACTTTTTATTCCAGATTTGTTTAATTAATTGAATTTACATTCCCCTGCTGGTGGGATTTGAACTCAGGATCATTCGTCCAGGCATCTGGTTTACTAGTGCAGCACATAAGCACTAAGCTATCGTAGTCTTCAAATATATTGCCATTCCTTCATCGTCACTGGGTCAAAAGCCTGAAATTCCTTCCATAATATTATTGTGGGAGCACCTTCACCACATGAACTGCAGCAGCTCAAGATGCAGTCCCACCATTTTACAATGGGTAATGTTGTGGAAATGGACCACTGGGTGTCATGGGTAGTCCGCAATATGAGAGAAACTTTATTACAAGCATGCCGAGTAGAGCCTTCAGCATACCGAAGTCTCTCAGATTTGCAATGGCCGTGGCAGTTTATTTATATATAATCAACCGTTAATTAATGGTTACATAGGCTTTGGCAGATATTCCTGCTATCCCAACTGTCACAGACCCAAGATCCTTATTTCTGCTTTGCTGCAGTTTTGTTTATCTTATCTGGCCTCCAGTTACCATTATCTTTGTCTATTGTTCCTGATTCAAGTTTTCGTGAAGAAACTTTATTACAACTACTGCCACTGTTAAATGCTGACACCGCGCTTTGATCTGGTTTAGGTCAAGCTTCCCATCATGCCTTGCATTTACAGTAACATTTTAATTGCATGGCCTCTAACGCAACTATAATATATATGTAAAGGTTATCCAAACCTACAGGTTACCCTATCAGTCCCTCCTGTTGGCCCCGGTCAGTCTTCGTCTGTTCCAGGTAGGAAATACCTATGCACGGATGTGCTCCTGGGACAGGATTTCCAGAAACAACGCAAAAGACTCACTTTCGAGTTTGGAGGCTCAAAGCCGGAGCTTACTATTTCCAAAGTACCGTTTTGTGCGCTTTCCGCGGCTTCGCTCGACAAGCCCTCCTTGTTTGCCAATCTTTCCCCCTGATGTAAGGCCATCGTCACTAAATCACTACGTTTCAGCCAAGATGATCTGCCCTTTATCGAGGTAGGGATCTCTCACCTTCTAGCTGATGGTATCTTTGAGCCATGTTTATCTTCCTGGCGGGCTCAAGTCATCGTTGGTAAAAATCCTCTGAAGCAACACAAGAAACGTCTTGGCATCGATTACTCGCAAACTATTAACCAGTATACCAACCTGGATGCCTACCGATTACCACGCATCGATGACATGGTCAAAAACCTTGCCAACTACAAGGTATTTTCAACTTTTGACTTAAAGAGCGCGTGCCATCAAGTACCGTTAAAGACTCTGACAAAAAGTATACGGCATTTGAGGCCATTGGTCAGCTTTACCAGTTTTCTCACCTTCCATTTGGGGTCACCAAAGGGATGGCCGTCTTTCAACGGGCACTGGATAGCCTAGTCAAACAGGAGAACTTAACTTTTTCCAGCATTTTCTGTTGTTATTTAGGAGAACTTAACGGACACTTTTCCATATCTGGGTAATATCACCATTGCTGGTCATGACCAGAAGGAGCACGATGCCAACCTCCAGAAATTTTTTGACGTTTTCCGACGTCGCAAATTAACCTTAAATGAGTCAAAAGCTGTGAAATCTGTACCATCAGTCAACATCCTTGGCTACTGGGTGGGCAATGGTGTCATCAAACCGGATCTGGAGCGACTTTGTCCACTTCAGGAGCTCCCTCCCCCTACGAATCTCGGCTCTCTTCGTCGGGCACTCGGCATGTTCGCCTATTATGCAAAGTGGATACCCCACTTCTCCGACAAGATCCAGCCCCTGCTTCACGAGACGTAGTTTCCGTTGGAGGCTACGGCTATTTCAGCATTCAACCTCCTCAAGTGACAACTGGAAAAAGCCACGCATTGTTCCATCGATGAAAATCTCCCTTTCGTGGTCGAGTGCGATGCATCGGCGGTGGCGATCTTGGCTATCTTGAATCAAGGTGGTCAACCCGTTGCATTTCTTTCCAGAAATTTGCAGGGTAGCGAGCTCCATTATCCAACTGTCGAGAAGGAGGTTAAGGCTATCATCGAAGCAGTACGTAAATGTAGTCATTTTCTCGCTTGTCGCCATTTCAAACTCAGAACTGATCAGTGCTCTGTGGCCGTTATGCTGGATAACCGGAAATGCACCAAGGTCAACAATAACAAAATACAGCTCTGGAGGATGGAATTGGCCACCTTTGGCTACACCATACATTATCGACCTAGCAAAGAGAATGTGGCTCTGGATACCATCATGCGGGCATGCTGCTCTTCTATTTCAACTTTGACTCCTGCGGACCTTCATACTGACTTATGCCATCCCGGCATTACCCATATGTTGCACTTTGTGCAATCTAAAAATCTCCCATTTTCTACAGAAGACGTGAAAAGAACATGCTCCACTTGTAGAATTTGGGCGGAATTAAAACAGCAATTATTCTGTCCGTCGGATGGCTCACTCATACACTCTATACAGCCTATGCAGCGACTCAGCATTGACTGTAAAGGGCCATTGCCTTCCTCAACGTGAAACACCAACTTATTCACGAATATTCACGCTTCCCCTTTGCTTTACCCTGGCCCAATATGCTTACATCCACAGTGATCAAATGCCTCGATAAGGCCTTTTCCCTTTGTGGTACAGCCAGTTTCATCCACCCTGATCGGGGGCCCTCCTTTATGTCAAGCGAACTCAAAAGTTATCTTTCTCAATGGAGAATTGCCACAAGTAAAACGACACCGTGCCATCCCATCGGAAATGGACAGGTTGAGAGATACAACGCTATCATTTGGACCGCTGTTCGTCTTGCACTGAGGTCACACAACCTACCAGACCAGCAGTGGGAAACTGCTCCCTGACACGTTGCATTCCATCAGGTCTCTTCTTTCTGTGTCCACCAACGTTAATACTCATGTGCGATTCTCCGGTTTCCAGCATTGCTCCACTCATGGGACGTCCCTACCATCATGGTTGGCAGCTCCCGGCCCCGTGCTGCTCCGAGAATTCATTCCATCTTCCAAGAATGATCCCCTCATTGACGAGGTGGAACTAACAGATGTTAATCCCACATATTCGTAGGTGCGGTACCCTGATGGCCGGGAGTCCACCGTTTCACTCCGAGAACTGGCTCCCTGTCCAACCACTCCCACGGACCCACCGATAGAGGGACCCATAGTAATGATGCCAATTCTGTGCGCTCCTTTGATGATGACGCCCTACCCGAGACATCAAGGGATTTGCCGGCTACTCCGTCGAATCAACTAGGGCATCAGAGCGCTCCCCAGGGGATGGCTACCCGAAGCCAGGCCATCGTTCAATCCCTGGCTACCAAACAAGATGAAGCCAGCTCTGCAACTGTGGGGACCCGCTCCCGGAGTATTGATCACTCCAGTCCCCCTCAGATCGATCAAGGTGACACGGGCCCTGTCAATCTACCAGCATGGACCAAGCGACCCAGGGACCGAGACACAGTCTGAGGAGCCTTGCCTTCCGGCCACAAACAGATATCGAAATGACTGCGGCTCTTCGTGCTCCATCTAATCGCTAGATGATAGTCGTCGGACTTCCAAATCTTTCAGTTTGGAAGAATGTCATGAATGTTTCATGTAGAAATGACTCATGAGATAAAACTGGGCGGCCAGCTGGTGGCGCCGTCCAAGGAATGTATAAATACTCGGGCGTTGACCAGCTTGCTCAGCATGTTTTTGTAACCAGGAACTAGAGATGTAACTAGAGCTCATGGTTGTGAAACAGTTGAATAAAGCTAAGTTTTATACTCAAACCAAGTGCTCAATAGTTTTCTTATGTCACTCTATCTCCCTGTATCTCTATCTATCTGTATCTATCTCTCGCTGTATGACTCTCACTCTCTGTACCACTCTCACTCACTGTACCTCTCTCTCTCTGTGTACCTCTCTATCTCTCTGTATCTCTCTCTCTCTGTATCTCTCTCACTCTCTGCACCTCTCTCTCTCTGTATCTCACTCACTCTCGCTCGCTCTCTGTCGGCCATCCTCTCTGTATCTCTCTCTTTCTGCCTCTCTCTCATTACATCTCTCTGTCTGTCTGTGTCTTTCTTTCTCTCTCAGCTGTATCAGTCTCTCTCTCTCTCTCTCTCCCTCTCTGTATCACCCCCTGTATCTCTCTGTATCCCTCTCTGTCTGTCTTTCTCGTTAACTCTCTCTCTCTGTATTTCTCTCTCTCTGTTTCACTCTCGTATCTCTCCCTTTCTCCCTCTGTAACTCTCGCTCTCACTGCATCTGTCTCTCTCTATATATATCTATCTCTATCTCTCTTTATTTCTCTCTCTGTCTGTATGTGTGTCTCTCCCTCTCTCAGTTTCTGGTTCTCTGTGTGTGCATCTCTCTCTCTCTCTGTATCCGATTCTCTCTCTCTGTCTCTATCACTCTCTCTGACTCGCTCTCTCTATACCTGCCTCTCTCTCTCTGTTTCCATCTCACTCTGTATCCATCTCTCTCTGTCTCTCTCTCTCTCTCTCTGTATCCCTCTCTGTCTCTCTGTGTCTCTATTTCTACATGTGTCTTTCTCTCTTGCCCTCTCGCTGTCTCTCTCTCTGTATCTCCCTCTCTGTATCTGTCTCTCTCTCTCTGTATCTCTCTATATTGCTCTGGATCTCTCTCTCTCTCTGTATATATCTCTCTCCCTCTCTATCTCTCTCTGTATCTCCCTCTGTATCTCTCTGTATCCCTCTCTCTGTATCTCTCTCTCCATCTCTCTCACTCTCTGTACGTCTCTCTCTCTGTATCTTGCTCTCTTTATCTATCTGTCTGTATCTCTGTCTCTCTCTGTATATTTCTCTTTCTGTATTTGCCTTTCATTCTCTCTCTGCTGTATCTGCCCCTCTCTCTCTCTGTATCCCTCTCTCTATCTCTCTAGTTATCTCACTCTCTCTCTCTATCTCTTTCTTTGAATCCGTTTCTCTCTCTCTATGTCTGTCTGTAACTCGCTCTCTCTCACTGTGTATCTCTCTCTGTATATCTCGCTCGGTATCTCTCTCTGTATCGCTCTCTCTCACTCTGTCTAACTCTCTCTCGTTATCACTCTCTCTGTATATCTCTCTCCCTCTCTCTGTATGTCTCTCTCTCTCTCTGTATATTCCTCTGTATCTTTCTGTATCCCTCTCTCTCTTTCTCTCTGTCTGTCTCTCTCTCTCTTTATCGCTCTGTCTCTCTCTATATATATGTCTCTCTATATATATATATATATATCTCTCTCTCATTTTCTAAATCTCTGTGTATCTCAATGTAACACTCTTATATACACAAAACCACATGCTATAACACTCTTATATCACCCAAATCACCAACTGTAACACTCTGATATACTCCACACCACCCGCTGTAACACTCTTATATACACCACACCCATCGAAGCACTCTGGTATATTCCACACTCCTCACTGCAAATCTCTGATACGCTACACAGCCAAAACTCTAACACCCTGAAATAACACATACACACCACACTGTAACACTCTGATAGAACCTACACCACTCACTGTAACACCCTGATATACCCAGACCACTCATTGTAATACTCTGATATAGACCACACCACTCACTGTAAAACCCTGATATACCGCAAACTCCTCTCTCTAACACTCTAATATACACCTCACCCTTCATTTCAACACTCTGATATATACCACGACTCTCACTGTAACAATCTGATACGCTTAACAACCCTCACTGTAACACACTGCTAGTCCCCACACTCCTCATTGTAAAACTCTGATATCCCACATCCAACTAAAGGGAACACTCTGATATACGCCACACCAATCACTGCAACGCTCTGATATACTCCACACCCCTCAAATTAAAATTATGAAATACCCCACACCCCTCAATTTAACACTATGATATAGCCAACTCCCCTCACTGTAACACTCTGATATTCACCATATCCCTCGCTCTAATACTCTGATATACCACACACCCCTCACTTTAACACTGATATTCCTCAAACCACTCACTGTAATCCTCTGATATACCTCATAGCACTCCTATAAACTCCAGTCCCTCAATGTAACACTCTGATATACTCCAGCTCCATCGCTGTAACACATTCAAATATGTATCACACAGCACAATGTAACTGTGATATACCTCACACCCCTCACTGTAACACCGTGATAAACTCCTCAATGTAACACTTTATATACCCCACACCCAACACTGTAAAACTGTGATATATTCCACAACACTTACTGTGACTCAGATACACCCATACCCCTCAATGTAACACTTTTATATACTCCACACTGCTCACTGTGACACTCTGATACACCCCATACCCCTCAATGTAACATTCTTATATACCCCACATCCCACAATAAAAAAATCTGATGTACCCCACACTATTCAATGTTACACGCTGATAAATCCCGCATCCTGCACTGTAAGACTGATATAACTCACACCAGGCTGAAATTATCCGGTCCACTCACTGTAACACTGATATACTCCACCTCCATCAATGTAACACACTCTGCTGTACTCCACAACAATCACTGTAACACTCTGATATAGATCGCACCCTTACTGTAACACTCTATTACATGCCACACCACTCAATCTAACACTCTTATATAACCTATACACCAGACTGTAACATACTCTGATATACTTCAAACCCCTCAATGTAATACAATGATATAACCGACACCCTCACTGTATCAGTACGATATAGTACACATCCCTCACTGTTATACTCTGCCTTATCCCACATCCCTTGTTGCAATACTCTTATATACGCCACACTCAGTACTCTAACAATGATATACTCCACACTCCTCACTTTAAGCATCTGATATACCCACACCTCTCACTCTCTATTATATAACACACATCCCTCACTGTAATAATCTGATATGCCCCAGACCCTTCACTGTAACACAATCTGATATATCCCACACCCCTCACTGAAACACTGTGATACATGACACTCTCGGGACGGTTACACCCCACACCAGTCATGGTAATACTGATATACCTCGCACCGCTCACTGCCACTTTAGTCCCATGTTCTTCAGTTTTGGTAATATGTGGTAAATTATCAAGCACATTTTGAAAATATAGGGAAATTGGAAAAGTGTGAGTAGTATCAACTATAAAACCATAGAATTGGACAGACAAGATGTGTTGACAATTTGATTAGCGGAACATGGCGCTCCGCTCTGATCAGAAGCCTTGCCTGGTTTCAATAAGTGAATCTCATAATCAGTGATTTTATTCCCATTTTAATATTTATTTTTATTTATTCTCAGGATATGGGTGGCGCTGTCAAGGCTGGTATTATTTGCTGATCCCTAATTACCCGTGAGAAAATGGTGAGCCTTCATCTTGAGCCACTGCAGTCCATGAAGTGAAGGTGCTCTCAAAAAAGTGTTATGGAAGGAATTTCATGCTTTTGACTCAGTGAAAATAAAGGAATGGTGATATACTGAAGGGTACGGTAGCATAGTGTTTATGTTCCTGGACAAGTACACCAGATGAGTGGACGAATGATCCTCAGTTCAACTCCCAACAGCTGTGGAATTTAAATTCACTGAATTAAACAAATCTGGAACAAAAGGTTAGTGTCAGTAGTGATGAACAGGATTGTCATAAAAACACAGCTGGTTCTCTAATGTCCTTCAGGGAAGGTAATCGGCTGTCATTACCCATCCTGCACGCAATGTGACTCTAAATGCCCAGAAATGTGTTTGAATATTATCTGCTCCTCTGAAATTGCTGAGCAAGCCATTCCATTGTAAAAGGCCTCACAACAGAACCGTCTCCAGGGCAATTACGGATGGGCTATCAATGCAGGCCTGGCCCGCTATGCCCACATTACAAGATTCAATTAAAAAAGATTTATTAATTATCGTAATGTTTTATAAAGAGTTATCATGTCGTAACCCATGCCGCGATCTTTGTTACAGGTGCCAGAGCCACCATTATTTCACAGGGGGCCAGAGCCGCCATCTTTGTGCATAGCGCTAGCACCACCCTTTTTGATAGGAGCACCAGAGGCACTATGTTTGTGTCGGGCACCGGATCCGCCATCTTTGTGCGGAAAGTGCATTCTGCCATTTGATGTGGGGCAACGGAACCACCATCTTTGTGCGGCGTGTTGGTGCCATTACCTTTGTGCGAGGCAATGTCGTTGCGATATTTGCGATTGGTGCCAGTTAAACCATCTTTGAGCCATGGGCTGAGTGTGCCATCTTTATGTGGGGCGCTGGGGCCGCCATCTTTGTTACGTGAATTTCCATGCCGGCAGAAGCTCATGCAGCCCGGGGGACTGCAGGTCGTCACAGTATTCGAAATGGCCCGGCATATCCTTCACTCTGCCATTACCACCATGCCAGGGGACCAACCCTGGTTCAGCAACGAGTGTAAAAGAGCATGCCAGGAGCTGCACCAGGCGTACCTAAAAATGAGGTGCCAATCAGGGGAAGCTGCAACACAACATGCATGCTAAAAAGTGGAAGCAGCATGGTATAGACAAGGCTAAGGGATTCCACAATTGATCAGAGCAAAGCTCTGCAGTCCTGCCATACCCAGTCATGAATGGTGGTGGACACTTAAACAACAAACAGGAGAAGGAGCCTCCAAGAATATTCCTATCTTCAATGATGGTCGAGCCCAGCACGTGAGTGCAAAATACAAGGCTGATGCGTTTGCAACCAACTTAAACCAGAACTGCCGAGTGGATGGAAAATATCGGCCTACACATGAGGCCCCCACCATCACAGAAGCCAGCATTCAGCTAATTGGATTCACTCCACGTGATATCAGGAAATGATTGAGTGCACTGGATACAGCAAAGGCTATGGGCCACGACAACATCCCGACTATTGTGCTCAAGACTTCTGCTCCAGAACAAGCCGTGCCTCTAGCTATGCTGTTCCAGTACAGCTACAACACTGGCCTCTATCCGACAATGTGGAAAGCTGCCAATATACATTACCTTTCCACAAAAAGCAGGACAAATCCAACCCGGCCAACTAACGCACCATCTGCCTGCTCTCAATCCTCAGCAAAGTGATGGAAGGTGTCATCGACAGTGCTATCAAGTGGCACTTACTCACCAATAACCTGCACACTGAAGCCCATTTTGGGTTCCACCAAGACCACTCGGCTCCCGACCTCATTACAGACTTGGTCCAAAGATGGACAAAGGAGCTGAATTCCAGAGGTGAGGGGTGAGTGACTGCACTTGACATCAAGGCAGCACTTGACCGAGTCTGGCATCAAGGCGCCCTAGTAAAACTGAAGTCAATCGGAATCATGGGGAAAACGCTCCACTGGCTGGAGGCATATCCAGCACAAAGGAAGATGTTTGTGGTGGTTGAAGGTCAAACATCACAGCCCCAGGACATAATTGCAGGTGTTCATCTGGGCAGTGTCCTCGGCCCAACCATCTTCAGCTACTCCATCAACGACCTTCTCTCCAACATAAGTTCAGAAATGGGGATGTTCGCTGGTGACTGCACAGTGTTCAGCGCCATTCACAACTCCACAGATAATGAAGTAGTCCATGCCCGCATGCAACAAGACCTGGACGACGTTGAAGCTTGTGCTGATAAGTGGCAGGTAACATTTTCACCACCGAAGTACCAGGCAATAACTATCTCCAACAAGCTAGGTTCTAAACTCCTTCCCTTGACATTCAATGGTAGAACCATCACCGAATCCCCCACTATCAACAGCCTGGGGGTCACCATTAACCAGAAACATAACTGGACCAGCCAAATAAATATTGTGGAGCAAGAGCAGGTCAGAGTCTAGGTATACTGCGGCGAGAGTTTCACATTTGACTCCCCAAAGCATTTCCACCATCACCAAGCCACAAATAAGGAGAGTGACGGAATACTCTCCACTTGCCTGGATGAGTGCATTCCCAACAACATTTAAGAATCTCGACACCATCCAGGACAAAGCAGCCCGCTTGATTGGCACCCCATCTACCACCTTAAATATTCACTCCCTCCAGCACCGGCTTACTGCGGCTGCAGTGTGTACCATCTACAAGATGCACTGCAGCAACTCATCAAGACTTCTTCGGCAGCACCTCACAAACCAGCGAAATCTTCCACCTGGAAGGACAAGGGCAGCAGGCGTATGGGAACACCAACACGTCCATTCCCCCTCCAGGTCTATCACCATCCTGACTTAGAAGTACATCGCCGATCCTTCATCGTCGCTCTGTCAAAATCATGGAACTCCCTACCTAACAGCACTCTGGGAGTACCTTCGCCACATGGACTGCAGCAGTTCAAGAAGGCGGCTCACTATCACATTTTCAACGGCAACTAGTAATGGGCAATTAATGCTGGCATTGCCAGGGACCGCCAGGTCCCATACACAAATATATATTTTTAAAATCACACCAAGGCAGCAGTCAGGCTGCAAAGTCTCTGCTTCACATCATCCTTTAATGAATTTTACAATAAGAGTAAAGGGATATTTGACCATATTCTTCAACTGCTCTCTGAATTTAGTCGGGGTCACGGCATAAATCCCTGTGTTGTTGCAGCAACTCAGCAGCTGCAGCATCAATCCCAATTCCTGTAAAAAAGGAGGAGAATTTGCAGACATATGCCGGATCGAACCTACCCGGCTCCATATATTAAACCACCATAAACGCTGCCCATAACAGGATGAAATTGCCGGAGATAACAAGCAGCAAAATGATGGATTTCCAGCGGCTCTCCATCTCTAGGTCTCTGTGACTCTCCGCACTGCTGGGACCCCGGAGTCTCCTGCGGGCTCTGCTGGACACTAAAATGTGTCTGACGGTGACAGCATTGAGCAGCAGAATCACCACAAATGGGACCCCCGGGGTGAGAATATAATGAAGGAGCTCGATTGTCGCCCAGACCCGTGATTTCATAACACTGATAGTTACCTCACAAAACCAGGGCATGTTCCAAAGCCCATACCAAGCTGTGAACATAAAATACCAGAAAATGTTCTTTGAGCCGCTCAACACAGTCACTGTTCCCAGAACCACAGCTGCCGTTTTCTCGGTGCAATATTTAGTTTTCAGCTTCTGGCGACAAATGGCCACAAATCGATCAAAGGTGAATGTGACGGTGAACCAGACAGAACAGTCTGTGGCTGCATAAAGTAAGACGGCATGTATATTACACACGGGGATGGACCGCACAAAATAAAAATGTTCGTAATAAAGAATCAGAATCTGCCTCAGTATCACGTCGAGGATAACGACCAGTAGGTCCGCCATTGCCATTGCCAGCAGGTAGCGAGTGACACATGTGGAGAGACCGCACTTTCCCCGAGACAGGATCACAATCGTCATTACGTTCACTGTAAGCAAGGGAAATAAACAAGAAATTTATACATCAGGCTGGGAGGGGAGATAAACTGCGAAATTATACATCAGGCAGGGAGGGGAAATAAACAGGGAAATTATACATCAGACAGGGAGGGGAAATAAACAGGGAAATTATACTTCAGGCTGGGAGCAAGAGTAGCAGTTTGAAGGAATTCGGGGCGAAATCTGCAACTCATTGGTGAAATTTACTGATATAATCTCATTCGATTACCAGTGGAGATGATTACAGTGTTTATTTTAAGAATAATCGGGAATACATTGAAGAATCAATCAAGGAAACGTCGCTAAATATAACAGGAAAGTAAAAGATGTTTGATCGATGAGAGATTAAATGATAGTGCTGCCTTTAGCCCAGCAGACAAAAGCACCGCCTTAGTTACCAGGGACACAAAGGACCAGAACCTCTGAGGAAGCCTTCGTGTCACGCGATCAGTTAGCATTTGGAGCGGTGCAATTTGCTTCTGTGCCCTTTATGTTAGGGAGGGGGAAATCCCGCTTGGATTCCAGCTCCTGGTTAGATATCCATTATATTTAGGACTGAAAATGAATGGAACCGCAAAATACAGAAGCTGCATTCTTGGCGTGCATTAATTACAGCCAACTGTATTTAAAATGTGCGGCTGCAATATGAAAATACTGAGCAAATAAATACAAGTGCACTGCAGTTGTAAAGATAACTGGGCTGTAAGATGTGAGTTAAAGATTCAGCTTTCTGCAGTTCTGTTTAAGGACACAAATTGCAACTCACTGAAAGGAAGATTTTCCATATAACATTGAAAAAAAAACTCTGAATTAAAATAAATAGTTATAATTGACCAGGTAATAGCCCACTAAATGCATTTATTAGCATCATAATCACGTGACTTATCCCACAGGCAATGAGCCGCCAAAAACTTTTGCAAATATCTGAACACAAATGGAAGTGATTTATCCTTATACTTTGTCACCTATTGGATTCCTAATTGAGCAGAAAATACTGGTCAAGAAAATATGAAAGGATTTTATTATCCTCAGTACTTCAGTTGCAATCCGCAGTGATTGTTTAACCTGCAGTGCAGCAGGAGGCAATAGAGAATCACTCTGGGTCTCACAGAGATTCACGGAACTGTGACAGGCGGGCATGGGCTCCAATTGTAAATTCAAAACAAAGATTGGAAATAAACGCATTTAAATATGGCTGACTGAACGTGTTTTGAGCATGTAAATTATCCTTGTCATCCTTATCTAACCGTTAGAAGCAGGGCCACTAATGCAGAACTGGAGATGGTGGGAAAGGAGAAACTGACTGCAGCTGAATGATTCGCGGATATTTCAGACATTTAAAGATGAGTTTGTGATCTGCCAGGATTTGCTCCTGTAACTCTGTGTCAGTAAACATACCGAGCATTAGGTGAAAACTATTGCAAATCACTGCGGATGCTGGAAATCTGAAATAAGAACAAAAAATGTTTTCAATACTCAGCAGGTCAGGCAGAATCTGTAGAGAGAGAGTTAACGTTTCAGGTCGATGACCTTTCGCCATTAGGTGAAAATCTCCTCAACTAAGACAATATTTTCCTGATCTGTTACACATGTTCAGTATAGATAGCAGAACGGAATTCGTTAAGCAAATAATCTCGTCCAATATATTTTCTTGATTTGAATATAGAACAATTAAATCTTGTTAACGCTGTATCACCTTCAGAATCAATAGCCGACAGCAGTGTGGATGGGATGGGGAATGGCTTGGAGAGAAATACAGTTAAACATGATTAATAGAATTAATAGCTGGATACAGAGACTTACCAGGGAGACCAATAGTAGCGAGGGGGTGTGGAGAGAGTAATAGAAACGAAAACTAATGCAGTTAAATGTGATTCATAGAATAAATAGCTGGATACACATAATTAGCAGGAACACCAACAGCAGCGAGGATGTGCCATTCTTTTTAAACAACAACTCTTGTATTTACAAAGATGCAACAACTTGAAGCACAGGTTACCATTAATAACAGAGTATTCCACGGTGACTAGCGAGAATAATATTACAGTGTATCGTGGTTTCTCTTCTTAGGCAGTCCCTCAGAACCGAGGATGACTTGCTTGCACATTAAAAATGAGTTCGCAGGAGACTGATGAGTCCGATGCGGGGCCCACAGTCTCTGTCACAGGTGGGGCAGACGGTGGTAGAAGGGGCACGTGGATGGGGTGCTTGGGTTGACGTGCACTCCTTGCACTACTTGTGCTTGCCTTCCGTTTGCTCCTGGCGGAGAGACTCGAGGTGTTCGGCGCCTTCCTGGATGCCTCTCCTGCACTTTGTGGGTCATGGGCAAGGGCTTCCCAGATGCCGGTGGGGATGTTGCACTTTTTCAAGGAGGCTTTGAGGGTGTCCTTGAAGCGTTTCCTCTGCCTACCTGGGGCTCTCCTGCCATGACCGATCTCCGAGCAGAGTGCTTGTTTTGGGAGTCTCGGCTCGGGCAAGAGAACGATGTGACCCCTCCGTCGGAGCTCATCGAGCGTGGTCAAAGCTTCGATGCTGGGGATGTTGGCCTGAGCGAGTACACTGTCATTGGTGCGCCTATCCTGCCAATGGATTTGCAGGATCTTGTGGATGCAGCATTGGTGGCTGCTCTCCAGTGCTTTCAGGTGACTGTTGTACATGGTCCATGTCTCTGAGGCATACAGGAGGGCGGGTATCCCTGCAGCTCTGTAGACTGTGGTTTATAGAATTAATAACTGGACATAGATACTTACGAGAAACATTAACAGCAGCGAGAAGGAGATAGTAAATATGTTGTATATCCTCCCCTTCCCTTTCAGCATTCCAAAGGAACCGCTCCCGCCACAATACCCTGGTTCACTCCTTAATCACCCCAAACAGCCGCTTCCATCCCCACGGAATCTTCCTGTGCAAGCGCAGGAGCTGCAACACCTTTCTTTTTACCTTCACCCTTCCCAATCTCCGGGGCCCCAAATATTCCTTCCAGGTGAAACAGCCATTTACTTTTACTTCTTGCAATTTAGCACACTGTATTCGCTGCTCACGATGCGGTCTCGTCTACGATGGGGAGACCAAATGCAGATTGGGTGATTGATTTGCGGAATACTTCCGTTCAGTCCGTAAGCGTAATGCCGAGCTTCCGGTCTCCTGTATCTTTAATTGTCTGCCCCCCTCCCACTCTGACCGCTCCATCCTAGGCTTCTTATAGTTTTCCAATGAAGCTCAATTTAAGCTCAAGGAACAGCACTTCCTCTTTCTATTAGTCACTATACAGCCTTCTGGACTCAACATTGAGTTCCACGATTTCAGACCAGATCATCGGCCCCTATTTTTTCGGACGGCAGCTGTTGATGATTCTCCCATCCCCATTTGCAACATTTAACCAGTCCTGCCTTCCAAACTATCACAGACAATCCCTTTTGTTCTTCCCTCTCCTACCCACTTTCCCTGCCCCTACACCTGCTTAAAATCAGTTGCAGCTCGAAACCTTTTCAGTTCTGACGAAGTGTCACAGACCTGAAGCGGAAACCCTTTCTCTCTCCACGGATGCTTCCTGACCTGCTGAGTGTTTTTCAATTTTTCTGTTGTAATTCCAAAGTATTCAATTTAACTGCCACTGTTCAAGAAAACATTCCATAGAGACCCTCGAACCCATGACATCCAATCTATGAGAGGCTGGTGGTCTTTGTGCTGGAGGCAACACGCTGATTGTGTGAGGTCACTCAGTGAAGGGAGCTCTTTATTTAGAGCAGAGCGTAATCCC
This sequence comes from Somniosus microcephalus, assembly GCF_052327205.1. Classification (NCBI taxonomy): domain Eukaryota; kingdom Metazoa; phylum Chordata; class Chondrichthyes; order Squaliformes; family Somniosidae; genus Somniosus; species Somniosus microcephalus. Next base: position 980,891 of record NW_028225180.1, read on the forward strand.
CGAGTGACATCATTAGGCCTCACAGTAACTGGCATTAATTACAGTCATTGAACAAACAGACACATTGAGCCATTATCACCCAACACTTCACTTCAATACAATCTAGCTCACACTATTGTACACAGCCTTAAATTAAAAGTGAGCGTATGCATCACATTTCACCCTCCCTCAGTCCAGGAATTTAACTCGCAGCACTGCCTAGATTAAACTGTTCCTGCCTCAGTCCAGGAATTTCATTCCCAAGGCCGCCTGTATTACACTGCTCCCGCCTCATAAAAGGAAATTAATTCCTTGTGCTGCCTGGATTACACTGCTCCCACCTCACTCCAGAAATGTCATTCCCTGGGTCACCTGGATGACACTGCTCCTGCCTCAGTCCAGGAATTTCATTCCCAGGGCCGCCTGGATTACACAGCTCCCGCATCACTCTGGAAATGTTATTCCCACGGCTGCCTAGATTACACTGCTCGCGCCTCAATCCAAGTATGTAATTCCCACGGCCACCCAGATTACACTGCTCCTGCCTCAGTCCAGGAATTTCATTACCAGGGCAGACTAGATTACACTGCTCGCACCTCTGTCCATGAATTTCATTCCCAGGGCTGCCTAGATTACACTGCTCCTGCCTTAGTCCAGGAATTTCATTCCCCTGGCTGCCAATGATATATGTTCCCGCCTTAGTCCAACAAGTTGATTACCAGGGCATTTTATTTGCCTGCATCTAGAAAAAGAACAACAAGGTGTTTCTAATGATTAACCTCAACCAGCAAATCTTGTCATGGTGATTTACAGAGGGGGAGAAAGTAATAAAACGAGCAAAGCTTTTACACAAAGGAATAAAAGGAAAACGCTTTAAAGATGAAGTAATGAGATAAATACTCTGTAACAGTCTCAATACTCCATGAAACGCTCTGGAAATTTTAAATTCCTGCACAATCATAGTCAGAGAACCAATACTCTCAGTTAAACTTCAGGGACCTCCATCCCAGTGTATGCCCTGTTCCACCAACAGGACAGACTCACCAGAGGCGGCGGCTGGGAGAGATCATGCGTGTCCTCAACATTGCCTGAGGACAGAATGAATTCTCATGGCTTCCAGTCAGAGATAATATTGGGGCCAAGGTCTTGGGAAGAGATGAGTTAGAGAAAGAGATTTATTTTCAATACACTGTGAATGCAAGGTGGAGAAGCATGTAGGATGGAATTTCTAATGATTAGGAGGAAAATTCAGAGGGGCATTGAACATACCAATATTATCTTTGATGCACGTGTTGTGTGGGGCGTCAATCCAAAGCAGGAATTTGGAGGAGTTGAGAGGTTTGGAACAGAGATATCAATCATAAAAAATGGACTCAGGATGCACAAAGGCTGTATCCCGCTTTAAAAACGTCGCCCCTGATGCGCTGTTGGGGGCAGTGAGGTGTAGGGAAGAGATACTCTTCCGCAGGAACAGGAATAAGAAAGCCGCTGCTACCACAAAGGCAATGTGGCCGAGGTGGTCAGCAGCAGAATCACTGCGTTAAGCTCCTGGATTCAGTACAGGAAGCACTTGAATGACCCAAACGGGTCAGGAATGGAGACTACAGTTGTACATTCACCTACATCCTGTTCTGCACACCACCCCACTCCCCAATCTGCAATGCCAAGCCTACTCCATCACATCACTCCTCACACCCACTTACCTTGCAAGTGCACCGATTGTTCTCTTGATATGCACTTCCTTACTCCATCTATGCATCCACCACTGCAACTCACCCTCATCCTTATGCAATTTTATGCCTCCCCCGATAGTCACCCTCACCAAATACACTCCATCAATCAGGTGAACAGATGCCATTAAACTCACTCATTGGTCTGTTCTTTCCCCCTTTGAAGGAGAACAGAGCACTGAACACTAAGGCGAAGGAGGGAACTAGAAATGATCATTCACAGACCTCACATCTGACAATTGCAGAGGAGTAAGTGCTGGAGATCAATGGCATTTCGGCATCCCTGGCCATCAGAAATGGAACCCTCCCAGCTACTTGATGACAGAATTAAATATCATTCACCCACATATCATACGACACTCAGTCATGCTGACTTGAATTCAGCAGCGAGTGAAATATGATCATCTTTGTAATAATAAGTTGCAACATTGTTACCTGACCAGTACTTGTTCATATCTTCAGTTCAGATCATTTCAAAGCTGTCATATCCTTTCCTGAATGGTAGTGAACAATATAGCCGTTGCCCCTTAGTCCTGAAAATTTCTCCTTTTCAATGATATGCCGAATTACCTTTTGAATGTTTCTATTAAGAAAGAAAGGCTTGCATTTATAGAACGCTTTAAACGACCTTGGGATGACCCAAAGCACTTTGCAGTCAAATAAGTTATTTTGAAGAGAAGTCAGTGTTGTACTGTTGGAAACACGGCAGCCAGTTTGTAGACAGCAAGTTCCCATAACCAGCATTGCAATTACGACAATGTCATCTGTTTTAGTGATGTTGATTGAGATCAATATTGACCAGAATATTGGCGATATCTCCACTGCTCTTCTTAGAATACCGCCATGGGATCATTTACATCCAGCTGAGAGGGAGCAGACAGAGCCTTGGTTTAACGTCGTATCCTAAAAATGGTCCCCCTGACAGGACAGTACTCCCTCATTAATGCAAATACAACTGTTCTGCGCTCCCTCAGTAATGCCCCTCCGCGAATACAGAGCTCCCGCAATAATGACCATCTGACAGCGCATAGCTCCCTCAGTACAGCCCTGCGACAGTGTAGCTCTCCCTCAGAACTGCCCCTCCGACAGTATATCGCTCCCTCAGTATTGCCTATCTGACAGTGCAGCACTGCATCAATACTGCCCCTCTCACAATAGTATGCGCCCTGCCCATCCAACAGTGCAGCAGGCACTCAGTACCGCCACTCAGACAGTGCAGCGCTCACTTAGTACTGACCCTCCATCACTGCAATGTTCCCTCAGTACAGTCCCTCCGACAATGCAGCGCTCCCTCAGTACTGCCCCTCTGATAGTGCAGTGCACCCTCTGTACTAACCCTCAGACAATGCAGCGCCCCCTCAGAACTGACCCTCCTACTGAACAGTTGACCCTCAGTACTTTCCTCCGACTGTACAGCGATCCCGCAGTACTGCCCTTCCGACTGTTCAGCTCTCCCTCAGTACTGCCCCTCAGATAGTGCAGCGCTCCCTCTTCACTAACCCTCAAACAATGCAGCGCTCCCTCAGAACTGACCCTCCTACAGAACAGTTTACCCTCAGTACTTTCGTCCGACAGTACAGCGATCCCTTAGTACTGACCCTCTGACGGTGCAGCGCTCCCCATGTACTGCACTGGAGTGTCATCCTTGATTTTTGTACTCACGTCGCTGGAGTAGGAATTGAAGGCACAACCTTCTGACTCAGAGGCGGGTTTGTTGCCAACTGAGCCTTTTGAATCTGCTTCCACCAGCCTTTCGGTGAGTTCATTCCAGATCATCTCACTGCGTGATCAAAGTTCGGCCATTTGCTAATGAAAATTTAGCCAGTGGAAAAAGTTTCCCTTACTTACTGTATCATAAGAACATAAGAAATAGGAGCAGGAATAGGCCACTTGGCCATTCGAGCCTACCCCGCCAGTCAATATGATCAAGGTTGATCTTGGGCTGAAAGCCCTTTCCCCGCCCGCTCCCCATAACCCTTCACTCCCTTATCTTGCAAAAATGTGTGTATCTCCACTTTAAATGGAGTTAATGACCCAGCCACCACAGCTCTCTGGGGCAGAGAATTCCACAAATTTACGACCCTCTGAGAGAAGAAGTTTACCGTCATCTCAGTTCTAAAAGGGCGACACATTATTCTGAGACTGTCCCCGAGTACTAAATTTCCCCAGGAGGGGAAACATTCTCTCTGCATCTACCCTGTCGAGCCCGCTCAGTATCTTATATGTTTCGATAAGTTCACCTCTCATTCATCTAAATTCCAATGATTATAGGCCCAGCCTGCTCAATCTTTCCTCATACGTCAACCCCCTCATCTCTGGGATTAACCTAGTGAATGATTTCTGAACTGCCTCCAATGTAAGTATGTCCTTCCTTAAATAAGGAGAACAAAATTGTACGCAGTACTTCAGGTGTGGTCTCACCAATGCCTTGTACAGTTTTAGCGGGAAATCACTGCTTTTATAATGGACCCCCATTGAAATAAAGGCCAACATTCCATTTGATTTTTTGATTATTTGCTGTACCTGCATGCTAACTTTTTGCGTTTCATGGACAAGGACCCCAGGTCCCTCTGAACTGTAGCATTTTGCAATCTCTCCATTTAAAAAACAGTTTGCTTTTTTATGTTTCCTGCCAAAGTTCATAACCTCGCACTTTCCCACATTCTACTCCATTTGGCAAATTTTTGCCCATTAACCTAACCTGTCTTATCCCTTTGCAGATTCTTTGAGTCCTGTGCACAATAGCTTTCCCACCCATCTTTGTATCATCCGCAAAAATGGCTACATTACAATCGATCCCTTCATCAAAGTCGGTAACGTAGATTATATATAGTTGGGGCACCAGCACCGGTCCTTGTGACACCCCACTAGTTACAGGTTGACAGCCAGAAAATGAACCATTTATTCCGAATCTCTGTTTTCTGTTAGTTAGCCAATTCTCTCTCCATGCTAAAATATTACCCCCAACTCTGTGAGCTCATATCATATGCAGTAAACTTTTATCTGGCAACTTATCGAATGCCTTCTGGAAATCCAAGTACACCACGCTCTCTGGCTCACCCTTGTCCACCCTGCATGTTACATCCTCAAATAAATTCAGCAAATTTGTTAAACATGATTTCCCTTTCCTAAAACCATGCTGACTCTGCTTGACTACTGTATGTTTTTCTAATGCCCTGCAACTGCTTCATTAATGAAGGACACCAGCATTTTCCCAACAGCAGATGTTAGGTTAACTGGCCTATAATTTCCTGCTTTCTGTCTCCCTCCTTTCTTAAATAGGCGTGTTAAAGTAGCCGTTTTCCAATCTGCTGGGACCGCTCCAGAGTCCTGGGAATTTTGGTATATTGCAACCAATGCATCCATTATCACCGCAGCCACTTAGAAACATAAAAACATAGAAGATAGGAGCTGGAGTAGGCCATTCGGCCCCTCGAGACTCTGCCACCATTTAATGAGAGCATGGCTGGTCATCCAAATTCACGACACTGTCCCTGCTTTCTCCACATCTCTGCATCCCAGTGTCATAAGAACATAAGAAGTAGGAGCAGGAGTAGGCCATACGGACCCTCGGGCCTGCTCCATCATTCAATAGGATCATGGCTGATCCGAACCTAGACTCATGTTCACTTCCCTGCCCGCTCCCCATAACCCTTAATTCCCTTATCAGCGAGGAAACTGTCTATCTCCGTTATAAATTTAGTTGATTTCGCAGCTTCCACAGCTCTCTGAGGTAGTAAATTCCATAGATTTACTACCCTCTGAGTGAAGAAGTTTCTCCTCATCTCAGTTTTGAAACGGCAGCCCCTTATTCTAAGTTTGTGCCCCCTAGTCCTAGTCTCACCCATCAGTGGAAACATCCTCCCGATCAAGCCCCCTCACAATCTTATATGTTTCGATAAGATCGCCTCTCATTCTTCTGAATTCTAGTGAGTAGAGGCCCAACCTATTCAACCTTTCCCATAAGTCAACGCCCTCATCTCCAGAATCAACCGAGTGAACCTTCTCTGAACTGCCTCGAGAGCAATTATATATTTTCTTAAGTATGGAAAATAAAACTGTACGCAGTATTCCAGGTATGGCCTCACCAGTACCCTGTTTAACTGAAGCAAGACTTCCCTGCTTTTATACTCCACCCCGCTTGCAGTAAAAGCCAAGATTCCATTGGCCGTCCTGATCGTCTGCTGTACCTGCTTACTAACCTTCTGTGTTTCATGCACCAGATTCCGCAGATCCCTTTGTACTGTAGCGCTTTGCAGTTTATTTCCATTTAGATAATAACTTGCTCTTTGATTTTTTCTGCCAAAGTGCATAACCTCACACTTTCCAACATTATATTCCATCTGCCATATTTCTGCCCACTCACTTAGCCTGTCTATGTCCTTTTGCAGGTTATTTATTTCCTCCTCACTCACTGCTTTCCCTCTTATCTTTGTGCCGTTGGCAAACTTGGATACGTTGCACTTGGTCCCCTCCTCCAAATTGTTAACATAGATTGTAAAGAGTTGGTGTCCCAGCACTGACCCCTGCGGAACAGCACTAGTTACTGATTGCCAACCCGAGAATGAACCATTTATCCCAACTCTCTGTTTTCTGTTAGATAGCCAATCATCCACCCATGCCATTATATTACCCCCAGTTCCATGATTTTTTATCTTCTGCAGTAATCTTTTGTGTGGCACCTTGTCAAATGCCTTTTGGAAGTCCAAATACCCACATCCACTGGTTCCCCTTTATCCACCCTGTTTGTTATGTCCTCAAAGAATTCGAGCAAATTTGTCAAACATGACTTCCCCTTCATAAAACCATGCTGACTCTGTCCGATTAAATTATACTTATCCAAATGTCCTGTTACTGCTTCCTTAATAATGGAATCCAACATTTTACCAACCGCAGATGTTAGGCTAACTGGCCTATACTTTCCAGCCTTTTGTCTACCTCCCTTTTTAAATAAGGGCCTTACATTAGCAGTTTTCCAATCTGCTGGGACCTTTCCTGAATCCAGGGAGTTTTGGAAAATTACCACCAATGCATCCACAATCACTACCGCTACTTCGCTCAAGACCCTAGGATGTAAGCCATCAGGTCCAGGGGATTTATCCACCTTAAATCCCATTATGTTTCCGAGCACCATCTGCTCAGTGATTTTTATCGTGTTTAGCTCCTCCCCCCTATAGCCCCCTGTTTGTCCAGTGTTGGGATATTTTTAGTTTCCTCTACTGTTAAGACTGATACAAAATATTTGTTCAGCGTATTTGCCATCTCCATGTTCCCCCACTAATAATTTCCCGGTCTCATCCTCTAAGTGACCAACCTTCACTTTAGCTATCCTCCTCCTTTTTATATACCTGAAGAAGTTCTTACTACCTGGTTTAATGCTTCTTGCCAGCTTACTCTCATAATTCATCTTCTCTCTCTTTATTGTTTTTTTGGACATCCTTTGCTGGTTTTTAAAGTTTCCCACTCCTCTGGTCTCCCATCAATCTTGGCAAAATTGTATGCCTTCGGTTTCAATTTGATACCAACCTTTACTTCCTTAGTTAACACGGATTGTGCACATTTCTCTTACAATCTTTCTTTCTCATTGGAATATATTTTAGTTGAGAGTAATGAAATATCTCCTTAAATGTCTGCCACTGCATTTCAACTTCCTTACCCTTTCATTTGTTTTTCCAGAACACTTTTGCCTTGTCTGCCCTCATGCCATTATATTTGCCATTGTTTAATTTCAGGACACTCGTTTGGGATTCAAATTTCTCACCCTCCAACTGTATTTCAATTTCAAGCATGCTATGAACACTCTTTCCTGGAGGATCCTTTATTATGAGCTCATTTATTAATTCTGCCTCATTACATAGTACCAGATCAAAGATTGCCTGCTCCTGGTTGGTTCCATTGCATACTATTCAAAACAACATCACGTGGGCACTCTATGAACTCCTCCTCCAGGCTACCATGGCCAATTTGATTTGTCCAATCAATACGGAGATTAAAATCACCAATGATTATTACCGTACATTTATACAGGCTTCCATTATTTGTTTATTTATACTCTGTCCAACAGCATTGCTAATGTTCTGGGGCCTGTAGACTACGCCCACCAGAGACTTTTTCCCCTTATTGTTTTTTATCTCCACACAAACCGATTCTACTGATATACCTATCAATTCAGTCCATGAAAAGCGACGAGTTAAGGTAGTAACTATAGGTTTTTAATGGCTAAATAACAGAGCCCACCCTCGTGGGTGATCGGTTCCAACAAGGAAGAATACTAGCCAAGAGGTCACCTTTATACCTGGGCAAGCAGGCGGAGCCATGGGCGGAGTCAGCTGAGGTATGCCTAGGTATAACAGCGTGCGTGGCAAGAGGTAACCTTGTGTAGCGATAACAACAGTGTAAACAGTGATAACAACAGTGTAACAATAGTGAACGGTTTTGAACGGTAACAGTGGTTTGCCACATTCACCCGTTGTTTAAAATTGAGTCCGGCGGGGTGAAGTGTACTACCAGTTCGTGTATGTCAGTCTCTCAGGAGGCCTCGTAAGCCTTTCTGATCGGCGCAGCAGCGGCGGCGGTGGTGCAGTATCCGATGTTAATGCTGGTGTCTGCGTGGTCGACGAAGGCTCCTGGTGTTCCGGCATGCCGTCTACAGGAGCTGGATTTGGGGGAGTGGTGGGGGGTAACGGTGGTATCTCAGGGGTGCCCGAGGGTGCGAGGTCTCGCAAGGAGACAGTGTCCTCCCGCCTGTCTGGATATGCCACATAGGCGTACTGGGGGTTGGCGTGCAGGAGGTCCACCCTCTCGACCAGGGGGTCCATTTTATGGGTCCTCACGTGCTTCCGCAGCAGGACGTGCCCCGGAGAAGTCAGCCATGTTGGTAGTGAGGTTCCCGTAGTCGACTTCCTGGGGAAAACAAACATTCGTTCATGGGGGGTGACGTTAATGGCAGTGCAAAGCAGTGGCCGGATGGAATGGAGCGCTGCCAGGAGGACTTCCTGCCAGCGAGAGGTTGGGAGGCCCTTAGGCTTTAGGGCTAAGAGGACGGCCTTCCAAACTGTCGCATTTTCTCTTTCCACCTGGCCGTTCCCCCGGGGGTTGTAGCTGGTGGCCTTGCTCGCAGCAATACCTCTCGCGAGCAGGAACTGGCGCAGTTCCTCGCTCATGAAGGATGCGCCCCAGTCGCTAAGTACATAGTTCGGGAACCCGAACAAGGCAAAGAGGTCGTTCAGGCATTTGATGACCGTGGTACTGGTCATGTCTGGGCAGGGGATGGCAAAGGGGAAACGGGAGTACTCGTCAATAATGTTGAGGAAGTACACATTACGGTCCGAGGACGGGAGGGGCCCCTTAAAATCGATGCTCAAGCGCTCGAAGGGGCGGGTGGCCTTGATCAGGCTTGCTCTGTCCGGCCTATAGAAATGCGGTTTGCATTCGGTACAGGTTTGGCAGTTCCTGGTCATGGTCCTGACCTCCTCGATGGAGTAGGGCAGGTTGTGGGCCTTAATGAAGTGGTAAAGTCTGGTGACCCCGGGGTGGCAGAGGTCGTTGTGGAGGGTCCGCAGTCTATCAACTTGCACGTTGGCGCATGTACTTCGTGATAGAGCATCTGGGGGGTCGTTGAGTTTACCAGGCTGGTACAAGATATCGCAATCGTAGGTGGAGAGCTCAATTCTCCACCTCAAGATCTTGTCGTTCTTGATTTTGCCCTTCAGCTTGTTATTAAACATAAAAGCAACCGAACGCTGGTCGGTGAGGAGGGTAAATCGTCTGCCTGCCAGGTAGTGCCTCCAGTGTCGTACTGCCTCCACAATCGCCTGGGCCTCCTTCTCGACAGAAAAGTGTCGGATCTCAGGGCCCTGGAGGGTCCTTGAGAAGAAGGCCACAGGTCTCCCCACCTGGTTAAGGGTTGCATCTAGGGCGAAGTCGGATGCATCGCTTTCCACTTGGAAAGGGATGGACTCATCCACTGCATGCATTGTGGCCTTCGCAATGTCTCCTTTTATGAGGGAGAAGGCTGCGCCTGCTTCTGCTGTCAGGGGGAAGGAGGTGGACTTCATGAGGGGTCTGGCTTTGTCCGCATAATTGGGCACCCATTGGGCATAGTAAGCGAAGAGCCCCAGGGTTCTCTTCAGCGCCTTTGGACAGTGGGAGAGGGGAAGCTCCATGAGGGGGCACATTCTTTCGGGGTCGGGGCCGATGACTCCGTTCTCTACTACGCAGCCAAGGATGGCAAGGCGCGAGGAGTTAAACACACATTTCTCCTTATTGTAAGTGAGGTTCAGCCATTGGGCCGTACGGAGGAATTTCTCCAGATTAACATCATGGTCCTGCTGGCCGTGGCCGCAGATGGTGACGTTATCTAGATAAGGGAACGTGGCCTGCAGCGCGTTCTGGTCGACCATCCGGTCCATCTCCCTTTGGAAGACCGAAACCCCGTTGGTGACGCCGAAGGGAACCCTAAGGAAGTGGTAGAGGCGTCCATTCACCTCGAAGGCGGTATACTGGCGGTCCTCAGGGTGGATAGGGAGTTGGTGATAGGCCGACTTGAGGTCGATGGTGGAGAATACCCGGTACTGTGCAATCTGGTTGACCATATCAGATATGCGGGGAAGGGGGTATGCGTCCAGCTGGGTGTACCCGTTTAAGGTTTGGCTGTAGTCGATGGCCAGGCGGTGTTTATCGCCGGTCTTAACGACTACGACCTGATCACGCCAGGGGCTGGTGCTCCCCTCGATGATGCCCTCCTTCAGGAGTCGCTGCACCTCAGAGCTAATAAAAGCTCTGTCCCTGGCGCTGTACCGCCTGCTCTTGGTAGCGATGGGTTTACAGTCACGGGTGAGGTTAGAGAACAAGGAGGGGGCGGGACTTTGAGGGTGGAGAGGCCGCAGGTGGTACGCGGTGGGCGGTTAAAATTTTGCTGTTTGCAGACTGTGAGTGGGGGGAGGGGTCCACCGTAAGCCAAAGTGACACATTGAAGGTGGCATTGGAAATTCAGCCCTAGTAGGACGGCAGCGCAGAGCTGGGGCAGGACGAGAAGTTTAAAGTTTTTATATTCCGTGCCCCTAACCGACAGGGTCACCACACAGTAGCCGCTGATGTCTGTTGAATGGAACTTCGCCGACATCGAGAACCGATGGCGCATTGGCCGGACAGTGAGGGAGTAGCAGCTCACCGTGTCTGGGTGAATAAAACTCTCCGTGCTTCCGCTGTCGAACAGGCAGGTCGCGGCGTGGCCGTTTACTTCGATGTCCATCATGGACTTGGACAGATGATGCGGGAGAGCTTGGTCAAGCGTGACGGAGGCCAGTGTATGGCTGAGTGAGCTGCTGTAGTCTGCAGGTGAGGCGGTGGTCGGGTCTGGAGACAAAACGGCGGCCGAGTGCGGCGAACAAAATGGCGGCGCTCATGATGTGGATCCCCACGAAGTTGGACAAAATGGCGGAGAAGATGGCCGCCCCCACAACTCACATGAGGCACTGCTGGCGTCTGTGGCCTTGATCAAAGATGGCCGCCCCCACGACTCACTTGTGGCCTTGATCAAAGATGGCCGCCCCCACAACTCACATGAGGCACTGCTGGCGTCTGTGGCTTTCCCCCTGCACGCGTTTATGAAGTGGCCTTTCTTTTTGCAGCCGGAGCAGGTCGCGTTCCTTGCAGGGCAGCGCGCCCTTTGATGTCTCGCCTGGCCACAGAAGAAGCAGCTGGCGGCCCGAACGCGGAGGTCCGCTGCCGCAACAGGTCCCGGGGTGGCGGTCCCAATCGATTCCGGGACACCGACGCCATAGTAGGTCCCAGGGGAAGCGGTGCGAGGGGTATTGTGGCCGGAGTCGGGCCCAAGTCCCAGGGTCGTGCAGTGCTGTACCTGGAGTATGCCTCGATGTCCCAATGGGCCACTTCCAGGGAGCGAGCGAGGGCTGCAGCTGTTTTCAAGTCGAGGTCCTTTGATTCGAGCAGTCTTTGCCATGAGTAGTCGGACCGAAGGCCTTTCACAAAGGCATCGCGGATATTTCCTTCAGTATGTTCTGCAGCCGTTACAGCTTTAAAGTCACAGCCCCTGCCGAGTGTTTGTAGCGCCCGTAAAAATTAATCTACAGACTCTCCTGGCTGTTGCGAGCGGGATCTTAGGAGATGTCTGGCATACATTGAATTTACTGGGCTCCGGTACTGCTCCTTTAGCAGGTTGAGGGCGTCCTCGTATGTAGCAAGGTCCCGGATGAGTGCAAATACTTTAGGGCTCACCTGGGCGGTCAGAACTCTTAGTTTGGATTCCGGAGGCACGCCGGAGGCTCCCAGGTAGGATTCGAAACAGCTCAGCCAATGTTCGAAGTCGAGGGCTGAATTCGCTGCCTGTGGGTTTAGATCCAGGTAGGGCGGTCGGAGGGCTCGCAGCCAGGTCAGCTGCTGGGGCTGTTGTAGCTGGCCGTTTGGCTGGGGCTGTTGTAGCTGACCGTTTGGCTGGTCGTTTGGCTGCTCCGGTCCATACATTTCAAAATTTAGCCAATAAAATTGATATACCTATCAATTCAGTCCATGAAAAGCGACGAGTTAAGGTAGCAACTATAGGTTTTTATTGGCTAAATAACAGAGCCCACCCTCGTGGGTGATCGGTTCCAACAAGGAAGAATACTTGCCAAGCGGTCACCTTTATACCTGGGCAAGCAGGCGGAGCCATGGGCGGAGTCAGCTGAGGTATGCCTAGGTATAACAGCGTGCGTGGCAAGAGGTAACCTTGTGTAGTGATAACAACAGTGTAAACAGTGATAACAACAGTGTAACAATAGTGAACGGTTGTGAACGGTAACAGTGGTTTACCACATCTACATCTTGATCTTCTGAGGCAATATTACTTCTCACCACTGCACTGATCCAAACTTTTACCAACAAAGCCACCCCATCACCCTTTCCTTTCTTTCTATCGTTCTAAATGATCATATACACTGGAATATTCAGTTCCGAGCCCTGGTCGCCCTGCAACCTCGTCTCTGTAATGGCGATCAGATCATACCCATTTGCATCTATTTGAGCCGTCAACGCATTTATCTTGTTAGGAATGCTGTGTGCATTCAGATAAAGAGCATTTAACTTTGACTTTGTAACATTTTTCCTTGTTTTGGCCTTTTATTCTATTACACTCTTATTTTTATACATTCAGCCCCTTCCTGTCACACTCTGGTTATTATTTCCCCCATCTCTAACCTGCTGTATTGCTTTCTCATTTCTCATTGACATTTTACTTTCCAGCTCACCTTGATCCCCCCCCGCACCATCTATTTATTTTGAAGCCCTCTCTACAGCCCTACTTATTCGATTTGCCAGGGCTCTAGCATGGTGCAAGTGAAGCCAGTCCAAACGGAACAGCTCCCCCTTATCCCAGTACTGGTGCCAGTGTCCCACAAATAGAAACCCATTTCTCCCACACCAGTCCTTGAACCACTTGTTCATTTCTCTGATGTTATTTACCCTATGCAATCTCGCTCGTGGCTCAGGTAGTTATTCAGAGATTATTACCTTTGTGGTCCTGCTTTTTAGTTTAGCCCCTAGCTGCTCATACTCTGTCGCTGAACCCAATTTTTTGTCCTACATATGTCATTGGTACCTATGTGGAACATCACAACTGGATCTTCCACCTCTAACTCCAAGTTTCTCTCCAGCCCAGAGGAGATGTCCTTAACCCTGGCACCAGGCAGGCAACAGAGCCTTCGGGATTCAATCAATCACTGCAACATTTCTTTTTGCTCCCTCCACTTGAATGGCTCCCTGTACCACGGTGATGTGATCGGTTTGTTCGTCCTCCCTGCAGTCCCTGGCCTCGTCCAGGCAGGGAGCAATAATCTCGTATATGCTGGACAAGGTCAAGGGCTGTTGCTCCTCCACCACTACTTCTTGGATCCCAAAACCTGCCTCGCTTTTAGTCACACACTCCTGTCCCAGACCATGTGCCAAATTGGAAGTAATTATTAAGTGGGTGTGGCTGCCTCCAGGAGCATAGTGTCCAGGTAACGCTCCCCCTCCCTAATGTGTCGCAGTGTCTGAAGCTCGGACTGCAGCTAATCAACTTCGAGCCGAAGTTCCTCGAGCAACCAACATTTGCTGCAGATGTGGTCGTCTTGGACCTCAATGTTGTCCGCCGGCTCGCACATGCAACAACAACAAAACATTGTCTTGTCTCCCATCTCAATTCATTAATTAGTTTAAAAATCTGGCACACTTTTATCTTTTAATCTACAGCAAGGCACTTAAATTTAGACGCTCAAGTTTGGAAAAAAGGTGAGAAATAGAGAAATACTCACCAACCAATCACTTACCAGCTTTCTGGTGACTGGACACTTCGATTAGTTTTTACTTCGTTGCACTCACTTTGTAACTCAGCATCTCCCAATGCTTTTGAACTCTCCCGGGTTTTGGCGCTCTCGCTCTGCTCCTGCTGCTTTTGAAGCCTCCGGGATTTGGCGCTCTCGCTCTGCTCCCACTGCTTTTGAAGTCTCCGGGATTTGGCGCTCTCGCTCTGCTCCCACTGCTTTTGAAGTCTCCGGGATTTGGCGCTCTCGCTCTGCTCCCACTGCTTTTGAACTCTCCCGGGTTTTCCCGCTCTCACTCTGCTCCCGCTGCTTTTGAAGTCTCCTGGGTTTTGGCGCTCTGGCTCTGCTCCCGCTGCTTTTGAAGTCTCCGGGATTTGGCGCTCTCGCTCTGCTCCCACTGCTTTTGAAGTCTCCTGGGGTTTGGCGCTCTCGCTCTGCTCCCGCTGCTTTTGAACTCTCCCGGGTTTTGGCGCTCTCGCTCTGCTCCCGCTGCTTTTGAACTCTCCCGGGTTTTGGCGCTCTCGCTCTGCTCCCGCTGCTTTTGAAGTCTCCGGGTTTTTGGCGCTCTCGCTCTGCTCCCGCTGCTTTTGAAGTCTCCTGGGTTTTGGCGCTCTCGCTCTGCTCCCGCTGCTTTTGAAGTCTCCGGGGTTTTGGCGCTCTCGCTCTGCTCCCGCTGCTTTTGAACTCCCCCAGTTTATCAGAATCCTCAACAATTTGAACACTTCTATTCAATCTCCCCCTAACCTTCTCTGCTCTAAAGCGAAGAATCCCTGCTTCGCCTGTCTCGCCACATATTTCAAGTCCCTCACCCCTAGTGTCATTATTGTAAATTCTCTCAAGCAACAGGCGATGACCACCTCCAGCAAGAGACATTCTAATTTCCGCCATTTGACAGTCAATTGCCTTTCCATCACCGAATCCTCCTGCATCAGTGTCCTAGGGGTCGCCATTAATCAAAAAATCAACTGGACAAGCCACATAAATGATTGTAAAAGCCCGTCAGAGGCTAGGGATTCTGCGGTGTGTAACTCACCTACTGACTCCTCAAAGCCTTTCCAAAACCGAAAATGCATAAGTCAAAAGTGTTATGAATTACTAGCCGTAGACACCGAATACATTAGCATAGTGGTTGTTTTACTGGACCAGCATTCCAGTGGCCTAGACTGATAGTCCATGAGACGTGACTTAAAAAACCCACCACGGCAGCTGGGGAATTTAAATTCAGTTAATTAAATACATTTGGAATTATAAAGCTGGTATCAGTAATGGAGTCCCTGAATCTAACGGATTTTTGCAAACACGCAGCTGGATCAATGACGTCCTTTAAGGAAGAAGATCTGCCATCCTCACCTGGGCTGCCTATATGTGGTTGACACTTAACTGCTGTCCGAAATGGCCCAGCAAGCCACACAGTTGTACCAAAGTCAAACACTGTGAGGGAATCTTAAACTCAAGGACTGAAGTGGTTCAAGAATGTGGATCACCAGCACCTTCTCACGGACCATTACGGATTGGCTTGACTTCCCAGCGATGCCTACAGTCCGTGAATGAATTAATGAATAAAAAACAACGAAACTTCCTAAAAATTAAGTAAAATTATACATATTAATACTAAGAGTCTGCAAAATAATCAGGTTCAAAGGGGTCATATTCAGGACAAGATTATAATCTGTGAACGAACATTTATTGTCTAATAATCTGTAAGGGCAAATATGGGTGCCTAGAATTTGCGGTCTGAAAACTTCTGTTTAGTACCTTCGCTCGAGAGAAATTTCTAGACCCCTGAGCTATCACCGTTGTTCCTCTTTAAAACGCCTGTGTGACTGGTTCTTTCTCTTCAAAAATCTATGTGACTTGCCCTGTTTCTTGAAGAAGCCGTTCTCATGTTTCTGGTTCATTAAAATGCCATTAAGACTTGTCCTGTCTCTTTAAAAATGCCTCCATGTCTGGTGCTGGCTCTTTAAAAAGCCTGTGTGACTGGTCCTCTCTCTTTAAAATGTCTGTTTGACTGGAACTGTCTCTTTAAAAAACCTATGTGACTGGACATGCTGTGATGAAATATTCCATTCATCACTGCCTGTGACTGTGGTCGGTTTCAGTGTCATTTCCCTTCCCCCAGTCCTCATTGTATTGTTTATTGGAATGTGCTGGAATGTGCTGTGTGTGTAGGGCTCCGCCCATACCTGGCCCCTTTTGTAAGCTAGCTCAGTCTGGCCTCAGTCTCCAGAAGGAAGATACCTCTCTCTTACGTGTTACTTTCTAAGTTAATAAAAGCCTTGTTTTGTTTCGCTAACATCGAGTCTCGGAATTATTGAGGCACATCAATTTTATTAACTTATTTTTCAACACTATGGATCAACTCCTGAAAGCCGAACGTTCGGATTTGGATCAACATGCTCCGGACGCATCAGCACGCTTTGGACACTGGTTTGAGTGTATGGAATTCTTCCTGGACAATTCCGCAGCCGTCAAAGACGCTACGGACGCTGCGAGGATGAGACTCGGAATTCTGCGGAATTGGGTAAGCCACCGGGTTTACCCCCTCATCCAAGATGCTGATACGTACCTGGCCACCTGCGACATCTTAAAGGTGCATTACCAGCAGCATACGAATGAAGTGTATGCTAGGCATCTGCTCGCTACTCGCGCACAGCGACCTGGGGAATCGGTGGAGGAGTTCCTAAGCACCATGAAAATGCTTGGCAAAGACTGCAAGTGCCGAGATGTAAAAGCCGCAGTGTTCACTGATGAGCTTGTTCGCGATGCCTTTATCACAGGCCTCAGCTCCACTTACATCCGGCAAAGACTGCTGGAAAAAACGGGGTTGGACCTGAAACAGGCTGCGGACACCGCGCGATCCCTGGATGTGGCCCAGAGAAACTCGGACGCCTAATCTTCAGCCCGTGCCGTCCACGCCGCCACGTGTGCACCGAGGGCGCCGCCATCTTGGAAGGCATCTTCCCCGCCCGGCAGCCCGACACTGGCGGGGCCCCGCTCTCCCCCCAGAAGCCCTACGACAGCCGCGACGTGTCAGGGACGCAACTGCTACTTCTGCGGGCAGCCAAAACACACCAGAAACCTGTGCCCGGCGAAAGGCACCACCTGATTTAAGTGCGGTAAGAAGGGGCACTTCGGGAAGGTGTGCAGAGGGAACCCCGCCGGAAATCCAACCGCCGGAAAACCCGCCACCGCCGCGTGTGCGCCGTGGGAGCGGCCATCTTGGACGCCATCTTGCCCGACCTCGTGGGGTCCGCCATCTTATGAGCAGACAGTGTGGACGCCATCTTGTATCGCTCAGGGCCCTACAGTGGCATCGGTCACAGTGGACCAGACCAGGCCGCACCCGCTATCCAAATCAATGGTGGACATCGAGATAAACGAGTGCCGGGTTAAATGTTTAATTGACAGTGGAAGCACGGAGAGTTTTATCCACTCTGAACTGGCACAGCAACTCTCCCTAAAGGTGGTCCCTGCTCAGGGTACCATCTCTATGGCTGATAAAACCCAGACATCGACCATTCTGGGTTACTGCACGGTACAATTGGGCGTTAACGGAACTGTATACGATAATTTTAAAGTATTAATCATGAAGAAACTATGTGCGAGCGTGATCTTGGGCCTGGATTTCCAGTGCAACCACCAAAGCATCACGCTCAAGTACGGTGGGTCCCAGCCGCCCCTCACAGTGTGCATTCTGGCTACCCTGAAGGTAAAGCCGCCTTCGCTATTCGCAAACCTTACCCCTAACTGCCGGCCAATAGCGACCAAAAGCAGGAGGTACAGCTGGGAGGACAGGCGGTTTATCGCGACCGAGGTAGACAGGCTCCTGAAAGAGCGCATTATTGAATGCAGCAACAGCCCGTGGCGCGCCCAAGTGGTAGTGGTAAGGGGTAGCGAGAAGAAACGGATGGCGATCGACTATAGTCAAACGATCAACAGGTACACCCAACTAGACGCCTACCCGCTACCCCGCATATCAGAAATGGTGAACCAAATCGCCCAATACCGGGTGCTCTCCACCATCGACCTCAAGTCAGCGTACCACCAGCTCCCTATCAGACCAGAGGACCGCCCATACACCACCTTCGAGGCGAACGGACGCCTCTACCAATTCCTCAGAGTCCCCTTTGGGGTGACGAATGGGGTCTCGGTTTTTCAGAGGGAGATGGACCGCATGGTCGATGACCACCACTTGCAGGCAACCTTCCCCTACCTCGACAATGTCACCATCTGCGGCCACAATCAGCAGGATCATGACTCGAACCTCGAGAGGTTCCTGGAAACCGCACAAAAACTCAACCTCACCTACAACGAGGACAAGTGCGTTTTCAACACCACGCGCCTCTGCATACCAGGCAGCGTGGTGGAGAATGGAGAAATCGGTCCAGACCCCGACGGATTGCGCCCCCTACGGGAGCTGCCCCTGCCCAACACTCCCAAAGCCCTGAAAAGGTGCCTGGGGTTATTTTCCTATTATTCCCAATGGGTCCCCAACTACTCCGACAAAGCCCGCCCCCTCTTGAAAGCATCCTCTTTTCCGCTCTCTGCTGAGGCCCACGCCGCCTTCAAAAGCATTAAGCGAGATATTGAGCGGGCCACGCTACAGGCAGTGGACGAGAACACTCCATTTCAAGTGGAAAGTGATGCGTCTGACTTCGCCTTGGCGGCCACCCTCAACCAGGCGGGGCGGCCCGTAGCTTTCTTCTCGAGGACCCTCCAAGGGCCCAAGATCAGACACTCCTCCGTGGAAAAGGAGGCCCAAGCCATCGTGGAGGCAGTGCACCACTGGCGCCACTACCTAGCCGGCAAATGCTTCACCCTACTTACCGACCAGCGGTCGGTAGCGTTTATGTTCAATAATAAACAGAGGGGGAAGATTAAATATTATAAGATTCTTAGGTGGCGGATCGAGCTCTCCACCTTCAAGTACGACGTCATTTACCGGCCAGGGGACCTTAACGAATCCCCTGATGCCCTCTCACGAGGGATGTGTGCCAGCGCCACCGGGGATTGGTTGCAGACCCTCTGCCACCCAGGGGTCACGTGGCTGTTCGACTTCATAACGTCCCGTAACTTACCCTACTCGATTGAGGAAGCTCAGTCTCTGACCAGGAACTGCCGCACTTGCGCTGAGTGCAAGCCTCGGTTCTACCGCCCAGATAGAGCCCACTTAATCAAAGCTACACGGCCCTTTGAGCGGCTCAGCTTAGATTTAAAGGGCCCCCTCCCGTCCGTCGACCGCAATGTTTACTTCCTGAACATTGTGGACGAATACTCCCGGTTCCCATTCGCCTTCCCCTGCCCAGACATGACCAGCGCCACGGTCATTAAATGCCTCAACAGCCTGTTCTGCCTGTTCGGTATGCCGAGCTACATCCATACGGATAGGGGGGCGTCCTTCATGAGTGAAGAGCTACGCCAGTACATGCTGTCCAAGGGGATCGCCACGAGCCGTACCACCAGCTACAACCCCCGGGGTAACGGCCAAGTGGAGCGAGAGAACGGGACAGTAAGGAAAGCAATCACTCTAGCTCTAAGGACCAAGTGCCTCCCTATCTCCCGCTGGCAGGAAGTCCTCTCGGATGTGCTCCATTCGATACGGTCGCTATTGTGTACGGCCACTAATGCCACGCCTCATGAACGAATGTTTGTCTTTCCCCGGAAATCCACCTCAGGCTTATCCATGCCATCATGGCTCTCCACCCCAGGTCCGGTACTCGTGCGAAGGCATGTGAGGGGCCACAAGACGGACCCTCTCATGGAGCCAGTACACCTACTCCACGCCAACCCCCAATACGCATATGTCCAGCATGCCGATGGAAGGGAGGACACCGTGTCCATAAAAGACATCGCCCCAGCCGGCATCGACAACAACCATGGCAATAGCAGCAACAACGATCACAGCAACTCTTACCCACCCACTACTCTTTCATCACCCCCGGAAGAACATCGACCAACGGCACCCCCACCAACTACCCCTTCAACAACCCTGTCGGCACCCCCGGCAGAGACCCAGGAGACTACCGGGGACACCCAGCCAACACCCGCGGCGCCACAGCAGCCACGTCGGTCGCAGAGGACTATCAAACCCCCGAACAGACTAAATCTATAGAAGCGGTGAATGTGATGAAATATTCCATTCATCACTGTCTGTGACTGTGGTCGGTTTCAGTGTCATTTCCCTTCCCCCAGTCCTCATTGTATTGTTTATTGGAATGTGCTGGAATGTGCTGTGTGTGTAGGGCTCCGCCCATACCTGGCCCCTTTTGTAAGCTATCTCAGTCTGGCCTCAGTCTCCAGAAGGAAGATACCTCTCTCTCTTACGTGTTACTTTCTACGTTAATAAAAGCCTTGTTTTGTTTCGCTAACATCGAGTCTCGGAATTATTGAGGCACATCACTTGCCTCTTTATAAAGACTGTGTGACCAGTCCGTTATCTGTTAAAACACACTGTGACCAGTCCTGTCTTTTTAAAAACCCTTCATGAATGGTCCTGTCTCCTTAAAAAGGTTGTGTGATTCGTTTATGCCCGTTAAATCGCCATGCGATTGTCCCTGCTCCATTATGAAGGATCTGCGACTGGTCCTGTCCTTTTAAAAGGACTCTGTGATTGGTCCTGTCTCTTTAAAAAGGCACTGTCAGTTGTCCTGTCTCTTAAAGAAGCCTGTGTGACTGGTCCTGTCTCTTTAATAAACTTTGTGACTGGTTCAGTCTCTTTAAAAAGCCTGTGTGGCTGGTGCTGTCACTTTAAAAAGCCTGTATGACTGATCCTCTCTCTTTAAAAAGCCTGAGTAATTGGTCATGTCTCTTAAAGGACCTATGTGATTGGTGTGTCTTTACCTGGTGTGACATAATTCATTTTCGGATCCTGCTCTCATCTGCAGCAGAGAATTCCAAAGTTTTGTCATGCTCTGTGTGAAGAAACGTCTTCTGATCTCAGTCCTGAATGTCCTACCCTTTATCCTGTGGCTGTGGCTGCTGGTTCTATTAGCCCCAGCAAAGGAAAACATTGTCCAAGCACCCAGCCTATCAAGCCCTGTAATTATTTTGTATGCTTCAATGAGATCCCCTCTCATTCTTCTGATTTCAAGTGAATACAGACATAGTGAACTCCATCTCTTCTCATGCAACAGTCCTGCCACCCCAGAAATCAATATCGTGATCCTTCGTGGCACACCCTCTATGACAAGTATATCGTTCCTTAGGCAAGGAGACCAAATTGTACACAGTGCTCCACGTGCGATCTAATCAATGCCCTATATAATTGGAGTAATACTTCTTTACTCCGGCACTCAAATGCCCTTGAAATGAAGTCCAGCATACCATTTGCCTTCCTAATGGCTGCACCTGCACGTTCACTTTTTGTGACTCATGTACAAGGACACCCAGGTCCCTTTGAGCAAATGCATTCCCCAATCTTTCACCATTTAGGAAATACACTGCATTTATGTTTTTTCTAACAATGTGGATAACTTCACACTTTTCTACGTTATATTCCTTCTGCAATGTCCTCGCCAAATCACTGAGCCTGTCGAGATCTCCCTGAAGCCTTTTCATACGCTCTTCACAACTGACAATGTCACCTAGCATTTATATCATCAGCAAATTTGGAAATATTACATTTAGTCCCCTCATGCAAATCATTCATATAGATTGTGATTAACTGGGGCCCAAGAACCGATCCTTGTGGTACCCAACTAGTCACAGCCTGCCAACCTGAAAAGGACCCGTTTATCCCTATTCTTTGTTTTCTGTCTGTTAACCAATTCTCAGTCCATGCTAGCATATTACCCACCCCCCCAATTCCGACTCAACTCACATCTTTCTCCAGTTTGTCTCTGTTCTCCGCTCATGATCACTCCGCTCACATCTTGTCCATGTTAGCCACTTCCTCCTCCCTGTACCCTATTCCTAGCAAACTGCTGACCACCCAACCTCCTTTTCAGGCTCCCATGTTAGCTGACGTTGTTAACCGTTCTCTCTCCTCAGGTACTGTCCCCCTCTCATTCAAAACTGCCATCAACACCCCTCTCTTCAATAAACAGCTCTTGACCCTTGCAAGCTACCACCCAATCTCAGCCCTTCCTTTCCTCTCCAAAGTAATTGAATGTGTGCAAATCCGTGCCCATGTTTCCCGCAATTCCTTGTTTGAATCACTGCAATCAGGCTTCAGCCCTTGCCTCAGTGCCGACAATCACTCATCAAAGTCACAAATGACATCCTTTGTGACTGAGCCTAAGGGATACTATCCCTCCTCACCCTTCATGACTTGTCTGCAGCCTTTGACAAGGTTGACCACTTCATCCATCTCCAACGCCTCTCCACAATCGTCCAGCTGTGTGGGAATGCACTCACCTGGTTCCATTCTTATCTATCTAATCGTAGCCTGAGAATCACATGACACGGTTTTCTCTTCCTGCTCCTGCATCATTACCTCTGGTGTCCCCCAAGGAACTATCGTTGGCCCTCTCCTAATGCTGATAAATGTTACCCCTTGGCGCCACCATCGGAAAACAGCATTAGTTTTCACATGTCGGCTGACGACACCCAGCTCTACCCCACAAGCTTTTCTCTCAACTGTTTGTCATACATAAAGTTCGGATGAGCAGAAATTTTCTCGATATCATTATTGGTTGGAACGATGCCATTGCTTTTGGCCCCTGCCACTAACTCCATTCCCTAGCAATTAACTCCATCCCTCTCTCTAACATCTTTCTGAGGCTGAACCACACTGTTCGCAACCTTGGTGTCATATTTGCCCCTGAAATGAGCTTCTGAACACATATCTGCAGCATAACTTATACCGCCGGTTTCCACCTCCCTAACTTCGACCATCTCCACACCTGCCTGAGCACATCCGCTGGTGAAACCCTCATCCATGTCTTTGTTACCTCTCGACTTGAATATTACTGTGCAATCCTGGCTGGCCTCCCATTTTCTACCCTTCAGAACTTGAGGTCGTCCAAAACTCGGCTGCACATATCCTAAATCAACCAAGTTCCTTTCGCCCATCACACATGCTCTCGCTGAACTACATTGGCTCCCGGTTAAGCAGCGCCTCGATATAAAATTTCTGATCCTTTTTTTAAAATCCCTCCATGGCCTCGCCCCTACCTATCTCTGTAATCTCCTTCATCCCGAACCCTCCTCGAGTTATCTGCGCTTCCCGATTTCAGCCCTCTTGAGCATTCCTGATGATAATCACTCAATCATTTGTGGCTGTGTCTTCTTTTGCCTAGGCCCTAACCTCTGGAATTCCCTGCCTAAAACTCTCTGGCTCGTTACCTCTCTTTCCCCCTTAAAGATGCACTTTGAAATCTATCTCATTGACCAAGCTTTTGGTCACCTGCCCTAATTTCTCGTTACGTGGCTTGGTGTCAAATTTTGTCTCGTAATATTCCTGTGCAGCGCCTTGGGACGTTTTAATACGTTAAAGGTGCTATATATATACAGGTTGCTCCTGTTGTTGTTGTTGTTAAAGAAGGCCAGATGGGTTTTTACTACAATGTGCTAGTTTCATGGTCTCCGTTACTTACACTAGCTTTTTATTCCAGATGTGTTTAATTAATTGAGCTTAATTTCCCCAGCTGTTGGGATTAGAACATAGGGTCATTCGTCCAGGCATCTAGTTTATTAGTCCAGCAACATAACCACGATGCTACCACACCCATCAAATATATGGCCATTCCTTCATCGTCATTGGGTCAAAAGCCTGAAATTCCTTCCATAAGTGCATTGTGGGAGCACCTTCACCTCACGGACTGCAGTGGCTCAAGATGAAGACCTGCCATTTTAACATGGGTAAATAGGGATGGGCAAATAATACCGGCCTTGACAGCGGCACCCATATCCTGAAAACAAGTACATATAAATAATGAAATGGGAATAAAATCAATGATTTTGTAATTTATTGATTGAAACCAGGCGTGACGTATGATCAATTCTATGGTTTTATGTTTGATACTTCAAACACTGTCCCAATTTCCCTATCCATTCCAAAGATTTTTGAAAAATTACCACATGATACCAAAATTGAAGCTCATGGGATTAAAAGGGGCAGTGGCAACAGGGCTCGGAAATTGGCTAAGAGACAGAGGCCTAGAAATTCAGTATAGCCACTTTTGGGGCGGAAAAGTCGGGTGGCCAGTAAAGTTTGCGCCCGGCGCAAAGTCGAGGCCACTTCGCCGATATTCAGTAGCTTCGCCCTAAGAGTTTGCTCGAGCGCTAAAACTGGCGTTACAGAACTATCTTTAGGCACAAAGCCGGCGGTGCTGAGCTAAACCGCCGAGGCCGGGCGCAGCGCAGGTGCGGTCATTTCTTGATTGACAGCAGACACCCTGGCACTGGCCAGCTCTTAAAGGGGGAAGGGTCGAGTTCGTCTGCTGCCACGCCCTGGACACTGCAGCCCTCCAGCTAGGCCTAAACACTGCTGCTGAACAGAAATAGTGCCGGGAAAGATGCAGAAGGCCCGTGAACGAGCGCAGCGCTTCACTGGCCATGATTTGAGGGTGCTGGTTAGGGCTTTGGAGAGGAGACGCAAACTCTTGTTCCCGGACAGTGGCAAGAAGCCTGCCACCAGCGTCTACAGGAAAGCCTGGAGGGAGGTCACCCACAGGGTCACATCCAGCAGCGAGGTCCACAGGACTGGTGTCCAATGCCGGAAAAGGTTCAATGACCTCACAAGGATTGTCAGGGTGAGTCCCCTTTCCAATGTCCTCCTCATCCTTGCATGTGCACCTCACATTATGGGCAAAGGGACCTAAAAGCCCTAATGGCCAGCCCTCATCCAGCAGCTATGGGACTGGCATGAACATCAATTGCACATTCTGCACTTTACACACTGTCCAAGCTATTCGACCATGGGAGGCAGTGCACACAAGATCAGGGCACCACACTGGCCAAGCTATTCGACGATGGGAGGCAGTGCACACAAGATCAGGGCACCACACTGGCCAAGCTATTCGACCATGGGAGGCAGTGCACACAAGATCTGGGCACCACACTGTACTTAGAGACCATCCTTTCTCTTGCAGGCCAAGCTGGCACACAATCAGAAGAGCCGGACTGTGACAGGGGGAGGCAGTCCCCAGATCCAGCAGCTCAGTGACCTTGAAGAACGCGTGGGTAGCCTCATGGGTGCCCGGGTGTTTGGCCCCGTTGCATTTGGAGATGCCGACCCTGTTCTGGGCACCAATGGTAAGGACATCACCTTTTGGACCTCTCTCGTCCCACTTGCCCTTCAGATCTACATCCTTTGCCACTGTCCGACCAATGCGCTGAATGACACCACTCATGCCTCCCTCGCTGACGCCCTCTCCTCACTAAAAAGCTACTCTTGTGCCTTCCTGCTTTCAGATGGCGAGGAGGAGGTCCCTGAAGCTGCCAGTGACAGCCCCTCGGAAGAGGAGGAGGAGGAGGAGGAAGAGGAAGAGCAAGGCGGCCCATCAGGGGAACCCTCAGCCGCGCCAGGGGATGCCAATGGAGGGGACACGTCTTCCCTGGAGAACAGCCAGGGGGAAGAGTCACAGGGGGGTGTAGCTCCTGTGCCCAGTGGTGTGCAGCAACGCGGGAAGGGTCGGCCAGCTCGGCGGCCTTCTTCCCAGAGGGGGGAAGTGTCGCAGGGGAGTGTAGTTTCTGGGCCCAGTGGCATCCAGCAACGCGGGAAGGGTCGGCCAGCTCGGCCGCCTTCTCCCCAGAGGGAGAGTCCGGCCTCCAGTCCGGAGATGGTCCTCGCCAAGGAGTTGCGCCTCCTCGATCAAATGTCCATGGACTCGGATCGCCGGCACACCGAGTTCATGGGGGTTGTGGCACGGTTGCCTGAGGCCATCGAGTCCCTGGCTCAGTGTGGCCGATTTCGGCGCCTCACAGGCCAGGAGTTTCGAGCAATTCGAAGCAGCACAGGCCGCGAGTCGGGCCGAATTCGGGGCAGAACAGTCCGCGAGTCGGGCAGAATTTGGGGCAGAACAGTCCGCGAGTCGGTCCGATTTCGGGGCAGAGCAGTCCGCGAGTCGCCAGGTGAGCAGTGGTGCCGTGCAGTCACTGACTGTTCTGATGCGGGCACAGACCAGGGCAGTACGGGCACTCACTGCTGCCACATTCGCTGTGTCAGCCAGGCATTGCCAGGGCACCCGCCGCGCTGCAGCAGCACAGCGGTCTGTCCTTCAGCAGATTGCTGCGCATGCTGCAGTGCTGGCCCGGGCGAGTGCCAGTGTCTCAGGTGAGCAGCGAGCACCTGCCATCAGCCAGTTTGCCCCCATTCCTGCAGCCGCCACTGCCACTCCCCCAGTGGAGCTGCGTCGAGCTGCTGGAGAGACTGCTGCTGCCCAGCCACAGCTGCAGCAGTCACCAGCCGGCCCCTCGAGGGCCAGAGCTCATCTAGGCTGACCCCCAAGGGCATCTCCCGTCACGCCATGTGCCCCTCAGGAGCCTTCCCCCAGCCTTGCAGCAGCCACTGGGCACACTTTGAGGAGGAGCAGCAGGGCGGCCAGGGGCCGCAAAAGGCTGGTCAAGGAATCGTCCTCGCGGGCCACAAAGTAGAGGGTGTGGGCAAATGTGTTTTCATATGGGGATGGTTGTTTTGTTTATGGGGATGGTTGTTTTTGTAAGGCCGAGGATGAAGGCCATTTTTGTGGAAATGTTTTGTTATTCCTCCCCAGGTTGTGGGAGTGAGTCATGTGTCTGACAGTTTTTTGGGTGTGTTGTCTGTTTTTGGGTTTCATGTGGGAAGGGCCCTGAGTTTGTTCAATAAAGCATTTTATTTATTCAGCTTGTCCATGTTTGATGTTTGAAGTGGTTGTTGCCTTAACCGGCTGAGGGCTTGCGGAGCGGCTGCATTCAGGTCCCTTCATTGCCACAAGCCATTCCCTGACAGGGGGCCTAGAAGTGACGTTCAATAAGCCGCCGACGGGCGGCCCTTGGACCTTGTGCCTCCCTCCTGGGCTGGTACTCCTCCTCCTCCTTCTCCTCCTCCTCATGCTCCTCCTGCTCCTCCTCCTGAGGTGGTGCTCCAGCATGAGGTGGCAGTGCCTGAGTCCTGCGGACAGCCAGGTTGTGCAGCATGCAGCAGACGACCACGACCTGGGAGACTCTCTCCGGCGAATACTGCAGAGATCCTCCGGAACGATCCAGGCAGTGGAACCGTTGCTTGAGGGCGCCAATCGTTTGTTCTATGATGTTCCTAGTGGCTTGATGGCTTTCGTTGTATGCCTCCTCAGCAGGGGTCCTGGGCGCACGGAGCGGCGTCATGAGCCAGGTACACAAAGGATAGCCTTTGTCCCCGATAAACCATCCTCTTGGGGGAGGCTGTGCCTGGAACATGTCAGCCACAGTAGCCTGTCGCAGGATAAATGCATCGTGGCTGCTGCCTGGAAAGCGGGCATTGACAGCTAGGATGCGCTGCCTGTGGTCACACACCAGCTGTACATTGAGGGAATGGTAGCTCTTCCGGCTGCGGTAATCCTCGGCATTGTGGATAGATGCCTGTAAAGCCACATGCGTGCAGTCAATGGCGCCCTGCATCATGGGGAATCCCGCTGTTCTCGCAAATCCCACCGCACACTGCTGCTGCTTCTCCAGAGTCATGGGGAAGGACATGAATTGGTGTCTCCTTCTGAAAAGGGCATTGGTCAACTGGCGGATGCAGCAATGCACGGTGAACTGGGATATGTTAGCAATGTCCCCAACAGCGGCTTGGAAGGAGCGGCTTGCATAGAAGTTCAGAGCCACCGTCACCTTCACTTCCACCGACAGAGACGTCCTGCACCTCAGCTGTGGACGCAGATCTCTGTGAAGCAGCTGGCAGATCTCTGCAACCACCTCCCTTCTGAAGCGCAGACTCCTAACACACTGCGCGGCAGGCATGGAGATATAGGACACCTGCTGGCGGTATTTCCTGAGTGGGTAAGGCCTACGTTGCCGACGCCTGTTGGCCCCTCTGCGTCTAGCCAGGGCTGCCCCTCTCACACAGCGTCTGCGAGCCCTTCGCACATAATGCTGAAACTGAGGGTTGGCACCCCATGCAGCCCCCATAATATACTGGCAAGCAATGACCTCACAATGAAGGCGAATTGCCAAGCTCTGGCCTGAAGCCTAAAATATCTCTCCTATGTTGGGCCAAAGCAGTAAGCTCTCTTCCTTGGTCTCTGTCCAGAAATCCGTTGCACAAGAGTGATTGCTGCAAAATGGCTGGCCTTTATAGTTCAGGGTAAGTGCCCTTTAATTAGCGCTCCCCGAGGCCCGCATGGCCTCTGCTGCGTTCCAGTTCACAGTTCTTAGGAGCGCCACGCCCACATTGGGCGGGCGCGACTGAAGTTCCGGATTGGGGCGCACAAAGGGCGTTGCACGAGGAAATGACGTCATAATCTGCGCGCGCAGCTGAGCGCATGCAAACACATTGCGCCGGCGCTAAATGTCTACTGAAGTTGGGCGTAGGCGCAGATCGCCCTGCACCCGGCCGCTAAGTGCCTAGCGCTCGAGATCTACTCCTCCTAAGGCGCTAACGGCTGGCGCACGCAACTGAATTGCTAGGCCAGAGAGTAGTGGTAAACGGTTTTTTTTCAGACTGGAGGGAAGTATACAGTGGTCCTCCCCAGGGGTCGGTGTTGGCACCTTTGCTGTTTTCATGTATATCGTATATCAATGCCATGGAATTGGGTATAGAGCACATAATTTCAAAGCTTGCAGATAATAGAAAACTCGGAAATGTTAATTAACAGTGCAAAGTGTAGTTACAGACTTCAGGAGCATATAGACGGACTGGTGAAATGGGCAGATAAATGGCAGAAATGATTTAACACCGAGAAGTGTGAAGTGATACATTTTTGCAGGAACTACGAGCAGAGGCAATATAAACTAAACGGTACCATTTTAAAGTCGGTGCACGATCAGACAGAGCTGGGGAGTATGATACAAGTTTTTGAAGGCGGCAGGACAAGTTGCGACAGATGCTAATAAATCATACGGAGTCCTTGGCTTTATAAACAGAGACACGGAGTAACAAAATCCAGAGAGAAATGCTAACGTTTTCTAAATCAGTGGTTAGGTCCCAGCTGGAGAATTGTGTCCAATTCTGGGCACCACAATTTGCCAATCATGTCAAGGATTAGAGAAGGTCTAGGGATTTATAAGGATGGCACCAGGGATCTGGGACTTCAGTTACGTGGAGAGGCTGGAAAAGCTGGGATTGTTCTTTTTAGAGCAGCGAATGTAAAGGACCCTAGAATTATAGAATCATAGAAATGTACGGCACAGAAGGAGGCTATTCAACCCAATGTCTTTGTGCTGGTCACAAAAGAGCTATCCAGACTGATCCGACTTTCCAGCGCTTGGTCCGCTTCCTTGCAAGTTTTGGCAATTCATGTGAACATCCAAGTACTTTTTAATGTGATGATGGTTTCTGCCTCCACCACCCTTTCAGGCAGTGAGTTTTAGACACCCACCACACACTGGGTGAAAGGATTTCACAACTCCCCTCGATTCCTTCTACCAATTATGATAAATCTATGCCCCTCGTTATTGACCTCTCTGCTGATGGAAATAGGTGCTTCCCATTAACTCCATCCAAGCCCCTCATAATTTTATGCACTTTAATTAAATCTTGCCTCAGCCTTCTCTGCTCCAAAGGAAGCAACCTCAGCCTGTCCAATATTTACTCATAGGTAAAGTTCGCCAGTCCTGGCAACATCCTCGTAAAGCCGTCCCCACTTCCTCGGATTGAATTCCTTCTGCCACTTTTCTGCCCACCTGACCAGTTCATTGATATCTTCCTGCAGTCTACAGATGTCTTCCTCACTGCCAACCACATGGCCAATTTTAGTATCATCTGCAAACTTTTTAATCATGCCCCCTATATTGAGGTGTAAATCATTGTTTTATACAACAAATAACAAGGCACCTGGTACTAAACCCTGCAGAATTCCACCGGAAACAGCCTTCCAGTCACAAAAACACCCATCAATCATTGCCCTTTGCTTCCTGCCACTGAGCCAATTTTGGATCCAACTTGCCACTTTCCTTGGATCCCTTTGACCAACCTGTTATTTGGAATTTTTTCAAACGACTTGCTAATGTCTATGTGGACTACATCAAATGCACTACACTCATCGACCCTCCTCGTTACATCCTCATAACATTCAATGAAGTCACTCAGAAACAACCTTCTCTTGCCTCCTTTCTAACCAATATGTAAAAAGCCCAACAAGGGAGGATTCACTATTGGATCTGGTAATGGGGAATTAAACAGAGAAGGTAAGAGAAGTAAAAGTAGGGGAACCTCTAGGCAATAGCAACTATAAAATAATATGCTTTAAGATAATAATTGAGAAGGAAATAAGTATGACAAAGACAAGGTTAATAGATTGGAGAACAGCTGATTTTGAGGGGCTGAGAATAGCACTTGGGAAAATAAAATGGACAACATTGGAAAGCAACGATGTAGAACAGCAGTGGGAAACATTAAAAACAGTGTTCAACAGAATCCAGGAAAAATATAATCTGCCAATAAAGAAGAATAAGCTAAACATTAATGAAAGACCATGGATGAAGAAAGGCATAAGGGAAAATTGAGACGAAGGAAAGCGGCATACAATAAGACCATGGTCAGCAGGGGAGAGTGATAAGGGAGAGTATGAAGGGATTAGAAGAGGAGTCAAAGAAACACGTTGGAAGGCAAACAGGAGCAAATAAATTAAATTATCAAGGAACATAAAACAAAATATTGAACTAATTTACAGGCATATCATTAAAAAAGCAAGGTCGCAGTGGGAATAGAGCCACTAAGCGATGGGGAGGGTAATGCCACAAGAAGCAATAGAGAGTTGGCAGAGACATTAAATAATTCCTTTGCTTCAGTATTTACCAGGGAGTTAGAAGAGATGGAGAAGACGTCGGATGATGAGATTAGTAATGAGTTAACTGCATTTAATATAAAATGAAGAGATATACTAAGTAAACTAATCAAAATAAAAGAGGATAAAACCGCTGCTGTGGGCAGATTATATCCACGCATTTAAGAGAATCTAGTGAAGAGATAGCAGAGGCATCACTACACATATTTAATAACTCGTCAGAAAAAGGTGTAGTGCCAGAGGACGAGTGGATAGCTAACGTAATACTTACATCTAAGATGGGAGCTAGAACATGTCCACGGAACTATAGACCAATCAGATTATTATCGGTGGCTGGAAATATATTGGAATCCCTTCTAAAGGATAGCATTTAAAAAAATCTAGCAATGAAAAACATAAGAATGAATAGTCAGCATGGATTTCAAAAGGGATAGTCTTGCTTGACCAGACTAATGGTATTTATTGAAGCAGTAACAGAGAGAGTAGACAATCAAAATGCAGCAGATGGAATCTATCTCGATTTTCATAAGGGTTTCGATAATGGATACCCCATAATAGACTAATCAATAAGGTCAGGGAATGCAGATTCGGGGACAAGTAGCAGAATGGATAGCTAGCTGGCATCAAGACAGAAAGCAAAGAGTAGATTTAAAGGGTAGTTATTCAGAGTGGCAGAAGGTGGGTGGTCGTGTTCTACAAGGATCAGTGCTACTACCACTGTTTTTCACAATTTATAGTAATGAATTAGACTTTGGAATCTAAAACACAATTTGTACATTTGTGGACGACACTAAATTGGAGGGGATGGCCAATACTGAGGATGACTGCAACAAATTACAAGAACACATTAAAAAACTTGCAGAATGGGCATATAATTAGCAAATGAAATTACACACACATAAATGTGAGGTATCATATTTTGGTTAGACAAATAGGGAAGTCACATATTACTTGGAAAATAAGAACCAACAATGAGGTAGAGGAATAAAGGGATCTAGGAGTACAAATACACAAATCATTGAAAAGTATTGGCACAGGTTAACAAGGACTTACAAAAAGCAAACCAAACAATTGGGTTTATTTCTGGAAAGATAGAATTGTAAAGTAGTGAAGTTAAGCTAAACTTGTATCGAACCTTGGTGTGGACTTGGTTAGACCACACTTGGATTATTGTGTGCAGTTCTGGTCACAATATTAGAAAAATGGATATAAAGGCACTGGAGAGAGGGCAGAGAAGATTTACAAAGAATATAGCTGAAATGCGAGGGAACACCAATCAGGAAAAGATGAAGATTCTGGTTCTTTTCTCTTGAATAGAGAAGGCTGAGTGGTGAACGGAGAGAGGTCTTTAAAATCATGAAAGGTAAAGATAGATTAGATACAGAGAGAATGAGTTCACTTCTGGGGGAGAGCAAACTAGAGGTCAGCAATGTGAGATAGTCTCCAAAAAATCAAATCATGAATTCAGAATGAACGCCTTTACCCAGAGAGTGGTGAGAATGTGAAACTCGCTACCACAGGGAGAGGTTGAAGCGAATAGTTTAGATGCATTTAATGGGCGGTTAGATAAGCATATGAGGGAGGTTTGAATATAGGGTTATGCTGAGAGAGTTAGATGAGGAAAGACTGGAGGAGTCCCGATTTGCTATGTAATCCAATGTAATAATTTTTACCCCCTGTAATTTCTATACTGCTCTAGACATTCTGTAGTTTTGAGCTCTCAGTATCTGAGAAAAGCTTCCCTTATTTCCCGTATACTTCCTTGGAAGCTCCTTGGCATTCAGTGGGCTCTAGTTTGTTGAGACCCATTATTTTTGTCAGATGTGGCTCAGTTGGTCGCACACCCACATCTGAGTCAGAAGGTTCTGGGTTTAAGACCGAACCCAGGGACCTGAGTATATAAAGCTAGGTTGACACTCCAGTGCAGTGCTGAGGGAATGCTGCAAATTGGTAGGTGCCGTCGTTTGAATGAGACGTTAAACCGAGGAACCATCTGCTTTCTCAGGTGGACGTAAAGGCCCCGTGGCAACATTTCAAAGAGGAGCAGGGGAATTATCCCCGGTGTCCTGGCTATTATTTGTCCCTCAATCAACAAAGCAAAACACATTATCTGGCGATTATCACATTGCTGTTTGTGGGACATTGCTGCCGCATTTCTCACATTACAACAGTGACTATTCTTCAAAAGTACTTCATTGGCTGTAAAGCGCTTTGAGATGTCCGCTGGACTTGAGAGGCGCTATATAAATGAAAGGCTTTCCTTTCCTTTTTTCTTTGTGGGAACATATTTGCTCTGAAACGTCACTGTCTCACCCTGGAAAGACCCCATTGCTCTAACACTGATTTACCTCCAGGTAGCTGTTTCCAGTACACTTTTGCTGAATCACATCTCAGCTTAGTAAAATTGGCCTTTCCCAAATTGAAAGATTTTACACGTTGTTTATCTGTGTCCTTTTTCATAAAGAGAGATTTAACATAGATTTCAATACTTTGATGGGATTTGATAGAGTGCATTTGTCATTTTTTCCAGTGACAGAAAGGTGGGTAACCAGAGGACACAGTTTTAAGGTAATAGGCAAAAGAACCAGAGGAGCGATGAGGAGAATTTTCTTTTTGCATTGAGTTGTGGTGATCTGGAATGAACTGTTTGAGAACGTGGTGGAAGTCGAGTCAATAGTAACTTTTGAAAGGGAATGGGATAATTAGTTGAAGGGGATTTTTTATAGGGCTCTGGCTAAAGAGTAGGAATAATGAGACAGCTCTTTCAAAGAGCCGGCATGGACACGATGGGCCGAATGCCCTCCTTCTGAGCTATACCATTTCATGATTCTATGAGCAAGAAACAGAGAGAGAGAGGAGGGAGAGTGAGAGACAGAGAGAAAGAAAAATAGAGACACAAAGACTGGGAGAGGAACAGCAGGGAAGAAATTAAATTAGAAAGGGGAACTGGATAAATACTTGAAGGGTAACAATCAGCAAGACTATGGGAAATGAACTGGGAAATGGGACTGATTCGAGGGGTGAGGCCATGGTGGTATTTGATCTTAATGATGAGAATATAAAGATCGAGCCTTTTCTCACTCGGAAGCAAATGTTGGTCAGCGAGCAAAGGGGTGATGGGTGAACAGGACATGATGCATGTTTGGTAATGGTAGCAGAGTTTTGGATGAGCTCTAGTTTATGGCGGTCAGCCAGGAGATTATTGGAATAGTCGAGTCAGGTTTAACAAAGGCACGGCTGAGGTTTTATGCAGTGGAAGGGCTGAGGAGAGGCGGACACGGTAGATATTATGGAGGTGATTTTAGGCAGCACTGGGGAATCCGTGGATATGAGGTAGGTACTCAGCTCAGGATCAAAGAGAACGACCTGGTTGCAAACAGTCTGGGGCATCCTGACACGTTGGGCAGGGAGGGGGATTGAACTGGTAGATTAAAAAAATGGAGTTCGTGACGAGGACCGAAGACACTCGTTTTGGTGTCCCCAAGATTTAAAGGACAAACACAGTAATACAGAGAGACGTGGTGTACAGATCTAATTGCTGGATGTAGAGACTTAACAGGAACAGCAACAGCAGCAAATATGAGAGAGTAACATACGAGAATAGTGATACAGTATGCAAAGGTTTGCCGAATTAATAGCTGGATACAGAGACTTACCCATTTTACGACAGTGGCTCGACTTCAAAAAGTACTTAATTGGCTGTAAAGCACTTTGAGATGTACGGCGGCCTTGGAAGGTGCTACATAAATGCGTTTTACCAGGAATAACAACCGCAGCAATGGAGGTGAGAATAAAAAATAAGAAAAGTAATGCTGTTAAACACAGTTTATAGAATTAATAATAATATAGAGAGCCTTAACAGGAACACCAACAACAGCAAGGAGGGGATACTAAATGGATTGAATCGTCTGATTTGCGTAAAGGATCCGACTTTTTAATGATAGCAAATCATAATATTCAGAAAGAGCGTCAAACGCCCAGGAAAAACTCCTGCCCATTGCTGTAACATTCCAATCTACTGTTTTCCGATTCTGATCCATTGTTGTAACATTCCAATCTACTCTTCTCAGATTCTGACTCCCTCTCAGTGGAGCAGCGCATTGATCCCTGTCAGTGCCAGAGGTAATGCTGTCACTGATACTTTGGGATAACACATTGAAAGGAGTCCCTTATTAATAGAAGATGGAAACCCTGCACTGATGCAATTAGGATCAATGGGGACTGACATTAATTACAATCACTGAACAAACAGTGTCAGTTAACCCGTGGAGACTGACATTAATTACAATCACTGAACAAACAGCTTCAGTTAACCCCTTTCAATCCAGCACTTTTTCTACCATAGTAAATTAGAACTTGTTCGTGGTCCAGATGGGATGTATGAGGGTTGCTGAGGGAAGGAATGGTGGAAATAGCTCAGGATCCAGCCAGAATCATTCATTCATCCTTGGATATGGGAGTGTTGCCAGAGGATTGTAGGTTTGCAAATGTTACACAAAGATTTAAAAAAGGAGAGAGGGATAAACAATGTAACTACAGGCCAGTCAGGTTAACGTCGGTGGTGGGGAAACTTCTAGAGTCCATTTTCCCGGAGAAAATTATCTGTCACTTGGAAAGAAACATGATTAATAAATGACAACCAGCACAGACATGTTAATGGAAAAGTGTGTTTGACAATCTTGATTAAGTTTTTTGATGAAGTAACGGAGCAGATTGTTGAGTTTGGTGTGGTTGACGTTGTTTATATGGACTTGGTAAGAACAAAGGCGCAGTGGCAGTGGGGATCGTACATTGGCTAAGGGACAGAAAACAAAAGGTTGTGGTGAGTGGTTGTTGTTCAGACTGGAGGGAAGTAACGTGTGTTAACCCGAAGGGGTCCGTATTCGAACGATCGATCTTTTTGACAAAAATTAATGATATAGGCTTATATATATATATATACTACATGGGGAGGCCCCGCGTTGCCAGGGCTGTTTTGGGCCAGGCGGTTTAAATCGAGTCCCAGGCTTTGGGCCCTGTCTCTCTGTCCCTCTGTGAATCTGCTGCTGGGCAGCATTTGTACCTTTTAATACCTTCACAGATGAAAGTGAAAGTACTTATAAAACGTTTCTGGTAAATCTTATGTTATTTTTAAAAGAGATACTAACTTTTTCGAAGCTGGATTAGCAGATTTTGAGCTAGAAGTAGTTGAAGTAATGGCTTCCCGATGCCTGAGTTCAAAATCATTAGTCCTGCCCACACACACACCAATTGGTCAACTATCAGGTGACTGAACTGTAGGATTGGTCAATCATGACGGCACAGGATTGGTGGACCTTGACGTCAGTCAAACAAAGCCAGGGCTCTTTTGGGCCGGGCGGTTTAAATCGAGTCGTTGGCTTTCGGCCCTGTCTCTGTGTCTCTCTGTGAATCTGCTGCCGGGCAACATTTCTACCTTTTAATACCTTCAAAGATGAAAGTGAAAGTACTTATAAAACGTTTTTGGTAAATCTTATGTTATTTTTAAAAGAGATACTAACTTTTTCGAAGCTGGATTAGCAGATTTTGAGATGGAAGTAGTTGAAGCAATGGCTGCCCGATGCCCGAGTTCAAAATGATTAGTCCGGCCCACAGACGCAGTGATTGGCCAACCATCAGCTGACTGAACTGTAGGATTGGTCACTCATGACGGCACAGGATTGGTCGACATTGATGTCAGTCAATCAATGCTAATGAACGGATAATGAGTGTAATTTTGAAGCTTTTTTGTATAACGGGCGAACAATTTTTGTCCAAGCGAAAAGTAAATACGCTTACGACCGTTCTGGAATGGTAAGCTTTCTTTGGGCGTAACACACATCTAGGTATGCTCTATAACTTTCGAGTGCATAGCCGGACAGTCAAAACGGAAGGAACCACTTTATATAGATATACTAGCTGGAGTGCCCGGTGGTGCCGAGGCTTTTTTGAGGGCATGTTGTTGTTGGAAGAGAGAGAGAGAGCGACTGGGGGGAAGAGAGAGAGCAACTGGGGGGAAGAGAGAGAGCGACTGGGGGGAAGAGAGAGAGCGACTGGGGGGAAGAGAGAGAGCGACTGGGGGGAAGAGAGAGAGCGACTGGGGGGAAGAGAGAGAGCGACTGGGAGGAAGAGAGAGAGCGACTGGGGGGAAGAGAGAGAGCGACTGGGGGGAAGAGAGAGAGCGACTGGGGGGAAGAGAGCGAGCGACTGGGGGAAGAGAGAGAGCGACTGGGGGGAAGAGAGAGAGCGACTGGGGGGAAGAGAGATAGCGACTGGGGGGAAGAGAGAGAGGGACTGGGGGAAGAGAGAGAGCGACTGGGGGGAAGAGAGAGAGCGACTGGGGGGAAGAGAGAGAGCAACTGGGGGGAAGAGAGAGAGCGACTGAGGGGAAGAGAGAGCGTGACTGGGGGGAAGAGAGAGCGCGACTGGGGGGATGAGAGAGAGCGACTGGGGGGAAGAGAGATAGCGACAGGGGGGAAGAGAGAGAGCGACTGGGGGGAAGAGAGAGAGCGACTGGGGGGAGGAGAGAGAGCGACTGGGGGGAAGAGAGAGAGCGACTGGGGGGAAGACAGAGAGAGACTGGGAGGGGAAGAGAGAGCGAGGCTGGGGGGAAGGGAGAGAGCGACTGGGGGGAAGAGAGAGTCACTGGGGGGAAGAGAGAGAGGGAGCGACGGGGGAAGAGAGAGAGGGAGTGTCAGGTGGGAAGAGAGAGAGGGAGTGACAGGGAGGAAGAGAGAGAGGGAGCGACAGGGGGAAGAGAGAGAGGGAGCGACTGGGGTGAAGAGACGAGAGGGAGTGACTGGGGGGAAGAGAGAGAGGGAGCGACTGGGGGGAAGAGAGAGAGGGAGCGACTGGGGGGAAGAGAGAGAGGGAAAGACTGGGGGGAAAGAGGAGAGAGCGACTGGGGGGAAGAGAGAGAGCGACTGGGGGAAGAGAGAGAGCGACTGGGGGAAGAGAGAGCGCGACTGGGGGAAGAGAGACAGCGACTGGGGGGAAGAGAGAGAGCGACTGGGGGGAAGAGCGAGAGTGACTGTGGGAAGAGAGAGAGAGAGCGACTGGGGGGAAGAGAGAGAGAGCGACAGGGGGGAAGAGGAGAGAGAGAGCGACTGGGGGAAAGAGAGAGCGACTGGGGGGGAAGAGAGAGAGCGACTGGGGGGGAAGAGAGAGAGCGACTGGGGGGAAAGAGAGTGAGCGACTGATGGGAAGAGAGAGAGCGACTGGGGGAAGAGAGA